>NC_138184.1:55839272-56094997 GCF_964194105.1 Spermophilus citellus | reverse complement strand
TTTGAATTTTTCCCCATTCATTCATTCACCAATAACATATTGAGAAGCTGCTCTCGGCCCCGCTTGACACTGGGTTTTGGAAATTCAAGTAATAACCATAAGAGATAATGGTCTCTTAATCCCAGCAACTTGGGAGGCTGAGGCAGGAGGATCACAAGTTCAAAGCCAGCCTCAAGGACAGTGAGGTGCTAAGCAACTCAGTGAGACCCTGTCTCTAAATATTAAAGTACAAAATAGAGCTAGGGATGTGGCTCAGTGGTCAAGTGTCCCTGAGTTCAATCCCCAGTACCAAAAATAAAAAAAAAAACAGTGAAGAAATGAATATGGAGAGTAATGGTGGCTCGTGAGCAGGACTGTAAGGAAATGAACAGATTGGTGTGAAAAAGTAACAGAGTCAAGGCAAGCTGTGCTTCAGCTATGGTGGCTGAGAAGGACCTCTCTAAGAAGTAAATGCAAACTGAGACCCGAAGGGTGGAGAAGAACCGGGATGGAAATAGGGAGGGACTGAGGGTTCCTAACAGAGAAGATCGATTGTGGGGATTCTCAGATGGCGAAGAACTTGATGTTCAAGATGGGGGTTGGGAAAAAGAGAAGTTCAAGGAGGAGGAGAATGGCCTGAGATGAGAGAGGTTATTAGAGAGGTTAGAGGAGACCAAGCTATCTGCTCAGAGACATGGATGGTTTTTAAGCCTCAGCAGGACATGATTGCCTTTACATAATAAAGATGTCAACTCTTTATAAATTAGTCTAGAAATTCAATGTAATCCTAATTTTAAAACAAGAACAAGAAGAAGAACACTTGGACATGTGTGACTGCTGTATTGTAGAAAGTAAGCATCAAGGTAGTGCCACCTGGTAGCGATAGATACTATCACAATTGTCCCATTGAGCAAAGATGGTAACTTGGGTCGGGACAATGGGAAAGAGATGAGTGGCATCCTTCACCATATGGTGACAAAGTCAAGTTTTTTTTTCCCATAAGCCAACCAGATATGAGCTTATTCATTCCAACTACTTAAAGAAGACTAGAACAATATATAGTTTTTTTTTTCCCCTCCTGAGCCAACTCTAATTAAGTAGTAGTCATGGTGAGCAATTTGAGGCTTACTGGGAAAGAGTGCAGAGATGAAATAGTAATGTCTGCTACAAGGCATGGTAGGAAATGTGCCAGATATTTGCCTTCTCTGGATCAAATGCTTCCTTTGTCCTCAGTGACTCTTATCTAGTGGTTTTTAATTACCTGGGAAATATGATCTGTCACAATGCTCTGGAAATCTGAACCAAGGTTGGGCTGAGCTCTGAGCCATCTCTATCTTTTTAATAAATTCTGATGCAATCCTGATATAAACCAGGGTGGGAGGGCCTGTTCTAAAACACCCTCGTTCATATTCGTTGGCAGGTTTGGTAAAGACCGTAGTAGTAGCGTTAAAAATTTCAGGTGATGGATGCTAAGCGGCAGACAAGGTGGATAAAAGAAAATCACTTACATCTGGAGTTTTCAATGTGTTTCCTAAGAGAAGGCCATATTGTCGAGGTGCTCTTTCGTTCATTGTTTGTAGCTTTCCGTCACCGTGACAGAGTAGCTGAGATAAGCAACTTGGGAGGAGGAAAGTTTATTTTATTTTATCACAGTTTCAGAGGCATATGCCCAGGATCACTTGGCCCTACTGCTTTGGGCCTGTGGTGGCACAGTAGATCATGGCGGGAGCGCATGGTGCAGAAGATTTGTTTACCCCATGGTGACCAAGAAGTAAAGACAGAGATAGGAAGCAGCAGGGTTCCAATATTTCCTTCAAGGGCACATCCCCAATGACCTTACTTCCTTCCACTAAGACCACCCAGGAATGGTCCCACCACCTCCTGACAATACCACAAGCTGGTGACCAAGCCTTCAACACATAGGCCTTTGGGAGATACTTCTAAACCACAGCATTATCTGAGCCCAAGGACGGCCAGGAGAGGAAGAAGTATCACGACTAATTGTTGTCAGAAGGATCATTTTTAAATACAACTAATAGTTAGAGCATTTTTAGGTTTATATCAAAATTGAGTGGAAAGTACCGAGATTTCCCCCACCCTGTGCCCACCCAAGCCCAGCCTCCCTACTACCAACGTTCCCCACCAGAGTGGAACATTTCTTTTAACAATGGATGGACCTATATTGACACAGCACTATCACCCGGATCCGTGTTTTGCATTAGAATCCACTCTTGCTGTAAAACATTCTATGGGTTGGGACAAATTCATAATTCTATATATCTACCATATAGGATTCCCAGAGTGTAATTTCACTGTCTGAAAAATCCTCCATGCTCTACCTACGCACCCCTCCCTTGCTGCTAGCCCCTGGCAATCACTGACCTCAGCTTTCTCTCCATCATTTTGCCTTTTCCAGAATGTCATTCTGTGAGTGGCTTTCAGATGGTCTTTCTTCACTTTGTAATATGCATTTAAATGTCCTCCATGTCCACTCATGGCTTGATAGCTTTTCTTTTCTTTTTCTTTTTCTTTTTTTTTTTTTTTTTGGTGCTAAATGATTGTATTATTTGGAGGTTTGTTTATTCATTCACCTACTGAAAAGCATTATGGTTGCGTCCAAGTTTTGACAATTATGAAGAAGGATGCTATAAACATCCACGTGTAGGGATTTTTTTGTGTGTGGATTTAAGTTTTTGACTCCTGTAGGCATTACCAAGGAGTATATAGAATCATCTCTAAGATGTGCTTTCCTCTGGGTCCTGATGAATGTACCTTTAAGAAATTCTGTGACGAGGCGGGTTAGTGTCTCTACCTGTCTGTCTATTTAACCTACCTATTTATGTATGTATCATCTATCTATCTCAGACTCATGCAAAAGTCCAGCTTAACCATTAATTTTGGTTTCTAAATTGAATCCCTAAGATTCAGGAGGAGAGTTTGTTGGATCCTGAATAGAATGTGGTGGGTGAAAATTTTGCTTTCCATGATGATGCAGTGAACAGAGAGATACCCATTTTTAAAATTTGTACAGAGAGATAAGAATGGCATGGGAAGCTGCTGTATTTGATTGCTAAGTCAGGCACTGTCTTCCCCTGTGGCCTTGGAAAATTATTTAGAGTCTCTATTGCAGTCTCCCAGCCCATTAAAAGAAAAAAAAAAAAAAGCTTGCTGTTCACCTTGGAGGAATTTTACAAGGAAGAAAATGTTAAGTTCTCTGCATGGCAGCCATGGTGGCAATGAGGTGCTTCATCTCTCTTCCATTTAATGAGCACCTACTGTGTGCCAGCTACTCTTCTACTCTTACTGTCCTTAAGAGCAGATACTGGCCTAGCTCCTATGGAGACAACAGAAAGGTTCCTGAAGGAAGAGTTGTGATTGATTGCAGGGTTAATGGTGGTATATCCAGATAACCTTTGTAATCAACCATCTCCAGGTCACTCATCTTGAGTGGCAGCATCACATCATCAGTAAAATTCACCTACAGTGTCTTCTTGAACATGTACATAGCACTTAGGTAATAAGCACCTTAAACTGATACCAACCAATTTAATGGATTTTTTTTAAAGAAATAGTTGAGTGATCAGACTTGGGATGGAACATCTGTGAGGGTAAGAGCAGCAGATAAGTTTGGGTGGTGTCCACCATGTGAATGACCCAACTTCAGCTTCATTCTGTCCTTGTACCCCTCTACTTATCATTAAGAAAATGTCTGATTGACTTATTAGATATTATGTCTATATCTGGCTTGGGTAGAATGGTGGGGCTGGTGGGCAGGAAGGTCATCTCTTGCTTGAGATTGCCATTCTACCAGAACATGATAGAAATAGGGGTAGTTCACTAACAGGAAAGCCATGAGGTAGTGCACTGTTGCCCCCCCACCCAAGACAATAATCCTTTAGGACAGCAAAGCCCAGCAGAGTTCTCCATCATACAGAGGGGTGCAAATGATTTCAAATGGGGTCAGATAATGGATGACAAAATGGCGGCATGGTGTATGGAACCCAAAGCCACATACTCATACCCAGTCCCACACAAGTTTCCTCGATTTAGAAAACATTCCCATGTCCCTGATGACAATGAGAATGACCCATGATGCTCTACAATCATATTCTGGTCAGTGACAGGTGATTGGAAACAAGCCCTATCATTTTGTCTCTGTATTTGTTTTTGCTTCCTGTCCTCTCATATTCAGAAACCCTGGTGACTAAGCCTTAACTTCCTTAATGGATTCACTAATACAGATGATTCTTCAGCTCTGTCCTTTACTCCCTGAAGCCTGGCCTTGCCCTAGTGGAGTCCTCTACATTCAGTGGCCTCACCTCAAGTCACCGCTTCGACACAATTGTCCACATCCTTTAATCTCCACCCACCCTCTCCCTGGACTCCCATCATGCTTTGCTCTCCCCGACCCCCCCAGGGCCTCCTCATGACTTCTGAATGTGGCTCTTCTCATGACTCTCACGTGGACTTCTACCCTTTCTTCCTATGGTCTCTCAGCCTCAGCGACCTAGATTCCATGGATCTCAGCTGCCTTTCATAGGAAGCTGACTTCCTCTTTTCTTCCCTTTGCTTCAGTCTCTCCATTATGTCCTGACCTCACATTTTCAATTAATCCGTCCACATCCTTAACCCATTATGTATCATTGTCCTATGTATAGGACACTGTTATAGTCTGGATGTGAGGTGTCCCCCAAAAGCTCACGTGTGAGACAGTGCAGGAAGGTTCAGAGGAGACATGACTGGGTGGTGAGGGCCTTAACCCAACCAGTGAATGGACCCCTGATGGGATTAACTGGGTGGTGGCTGGAGGCAGGTGGGTGCAGCTGGAGGAGGGGGCATTGGGGATGTGGCTTTGGGGTCTCTATTTGTCTCTGGAGAGTGGAGTCTCTCTCTGCTTCCTGATCACCATGTGAGCTGCTTCCCTCCACCACACTCTTCCTCCATGATGTCCTGCCTTCCCTGGAGCCCTGAGGAATGGAGATGGCTGTCTATGGACTGCCCTTTCTCCTCTCTTATGTCCTAGTCAGGTCTTTCACTCACAACAGTGAAAAAGCTAATACAGACACCTATAAAAATAAATTGAGCAATTGTATGGCTGTTCCATAGAATTGTATAGGCTTTTATAAGTTCTACAGCTAGGATAATGGGAAATAATGGGTTCTTCAACACATCCAAAAGGAATTTATCATCTCAGGGTACCATAGTCCCTTCTTCCAGTTCTCCAATTTCTGATGTCATGTACTCAGAAAGCCAGGATAAAAGTTCTCAAAATTCTCCTTCCTTCCTCTCTCTGAGCCACTCTGTCCTCGTCCATCGCTCCTGCTCCCACCCTTGTGACCTGCTCCTCCTGCACTGCCGTCACCTCTTCATTGGACTTTCCTTGAGCACCTTTCTTTCTTCTCCACCTGGTGTGATTTCCCGCGCCCAAACTGAGAGGTCATTTTTATGCTATATCATTTCCTTCCCTCAAAATCTTTTAAAGTCTTTCCCTCTCTAAGCAGGGGTCATGATCTCAAATGACAGAAGTGAGTTTTCTGTAAGAAAAGACAACTTTACTTCGCATGATCTAAAAGTACAAGAACAAAACACAACACAAACTGTGCATCTTCTAGGAACTTATGATGCTCTACCAGAAGAAAAACCTTAAAATAAAGTGCAACTGCCTTCTTTCTCAGTGCATGATGGAGACACTAGGGATGATGGGGATTGTGGCTAACTGGAGAATCAATAACTTTCCTCACATGGGTAACTGCTAATCAGCCAAAGCTCCATCACTGATGCATCTCCCAGAATGTCAAGAGATGTCATTATTAAAAAGATAGATAGATAGATAGATTTATTTCACAGGACAATGAAAACATATTCTCACTCCAAGATACATTTTGGTCTAAACTAGTATCTCTACTCTTTCCAGCAAAAATATTGATTACTTCCCTCTGTCCAAACCAGGCTACTCATCATCCTTGTAAACTAGCTTTGGCTTCTCTCCACCACACTTTGTCACTTCCTCCATTTAGATGGCCCCCTCATCTCCCATCAGTCCCAGCTTTTGAAACCTAATCCATTCTCCCATTTCAGGACCTGCTTCTTTCCAGAAGCTTTTCCAATTACAAACCCATCGTCCAAATACAAACGAATTTTTATGCCCTGTAACCCACTCCTGAGAATGATAGAGAACTGACTACGTTTTATAAAGCAATGAATCAGTTATCACTCTGGAAGCCCCCGGGCCACTAGTGTTCCACTGAAGGTCTTGGCTGACACCCAACCTGTATATCTGAATATTATTCCCTTCTCCTTCCATACTTTTGCAGAAATTGGAGGTCACAGTCTCCAGATGACATTCTATTCTCAGCATTATCTCTTAATTATGTTTACATTATGCTTTTAAAGTTCATTGCATAGTGTCTCTGTAAGTTCATATTTCCTATTACAGGGAGAGGGTTCATAATCCACCTACGGTAATAATGGTGAAAAAATGTAATAGGGGAATGCTTTTTTTCCAGCTCAGGTGCAGCTTGGAAAAATTAATTGCACTGTTTTGCCTAAAGAAAACTCTTTATTGCTGGAGGGAAATCAAATGTCAGGTCTTCCTCATTCGAGATGCATTCATTGTTAGAACTAGGAAATTTTCCCACAAATAAATATCACTAAAGTTCTTGAAAGCTGTCACATCACAACCTAGGAACAAAGAAAGTCAAAGAAGATCAGTTGTCATACTTTTACTCTTATTCACATTCTGGAAAGATCTTTTTTGTTTTCCTGGAACTTGTGCTAACAATGTCAACTTGGTTTCTCCTCTTCGACTCTTCCTACGTCACCTCCCTGTGCTACCAGGGATGCATCATGGACAGGGAGTCACAGTATATCCAGCCCCTTCTGCCATTCAGATGTTGAGGGATTTGTTGTTCTCTTGTGTGGATTGTTCTTGAAAAGGAAGAACAGGTGACAGAGAGCCTCCAGGTATAGCAATTTCTAAAATGTCAGCCTGAGCAAAAACCTTTTAAAAGTATTTTTATTTGTACTTTTTAGATATGCATGACAGTTGAATGTATTCTGACATATTATACATAAATAGAATGTGACTTCCCATTCTTGTGGTTGGACATGATGTGGAGTTTCACTGGTCGTGTGTTCACATATGAACACAGGAAGGTTATTTCCGATTGATTCTACTGTCTTTCTTATTCCCATCCCCCTCCATTTCCTTTATTCCCCTTTGTCTAATCCAATGAACTTCTTTTCTTCCCTCCCGCTCCCTTGTTGGGTATTAACATCTGCATATCAGAGAGAACATTTGGCCTTTGGTTTTGGGGGATTGGCTTATTTCACTTAGCGTTTTAGTCTCCAGTTCCATCTGTTTACCAGCAAATACCATAATTTCATTCTGCTTTATGGCTGAGTAATATTCCATTGTGTATATATATATAGCATATTTTCTTTATCCATTCATCTGTTGAAAGGCATCCAGGTTGGTTCCATAGTTTAGCTACTGTGAATTGAGCTGCTATAAACACTGACGTGGCTGCATCACTGTAGAATGCTGATTTTAAGTATCTTGAGTATAGCCTGAAGAGTGGGACCACTGGGTGAAATTCTGGGTGACACTCCATCTCAGTCCAATCAGAATGGCAATTATCAATATAAGTACAATAAACGTTGATGAGGAGGTGGGAGAAAAGGTGCACTCATATATCGCTGGCGGGCCTACAGATTGGTGCAACCACTCTGAAATGTTAATAGTGCTGCAACTGAGAAGCCTCACTTGAAGGCTTTTATTAAGTCCTGCTTCCACATTCTGACCACAGTGCCCCACCACTCACCAGTGTCATGTGATTTGGCACTGAGCAAAGAGTGCTCAGTACCTAGTGACTGAGTGAATGAAGGGATAATGGGATTCAGTGGATGATTTATTTTAGGAATTTCCTTTACCTTTCTGGGTCTTGATTTCCTCAACTGCAAAGATGGGTCTGGCTTATTTCAGTTCTGCCTGCTTCACGGTGCTCTAGAGCAGTCCAGATAGGATACTGTCTTTGAAAGTTCTAAATTGTAAAAAATAAAATAAGAAAGAAAAAGTACAAAAGTATAATAATAATGGATTTTTACCATAGATGTGTTAAGATGGAAATAAAATCAAATAAAAAGTGAACAATAACCAGGAAGCAACATTTTAAAAAACTCAACACATGATATTGAAATATAAGGACAAGATTTAAAATTACCTGATAGAAAATATTAACAGAAATTTGAAGTAGATATGGTAATCACCTTGAAAATTTAAAATATAGCTAGGAGTGGTGGTGCATGCCTGTAATCCCAGCGGCTTGGGAGGCTGAGGCAGGAGGATCAGAAGTTCCAGGTCAGCCTCAGCAACTTAGTGAGGCCCTGAACAATTTGGTGAGACCCTGCTTCAAAGTAAAAAATAAAAAGGACTTTGGTGTATCTCAGTAATTAAGCGCCCCTGGATTCAATCCCCAGTACCAAAAAGAAAAGAAAAGAAATTTTGAAGTATTGAAGCCTATCCTTCCTGACCCTAAAATCCTGGCACCCTGGGGTCTCAGAGCCTCCCTTTCTGATTGTCATTTTCTTATCATTTAATTAGAAACAGGAAGAAATTCCTTCACTTGGAATCAGTTAAGTGTTTTTTTCTTAGAATCTATTGAGTCACCCAGTAAAATGCCCCAGCTATGACAGAAGTCATTTCTACTTGAATCAGATGCACTTGGTAGTATTTCCGGCTCCCTGTAAAACATTTTCGCAGATTCCCTGAGAAGGTCACTGTGAACTTACAGACCTACAAACTGATATCCAGGGCAGTGGTTTTTTTCTCCTCCTTTTGAGTGGTGAATTTTTTAGCCATTTTCAATTATTCTCTGACATCAGCCCCTTAGAAAAACAAGAACAGATGGGAGGGATTTGCCAACCCCCTCCCACCCCGGGCTTTGGTCCCCCTCAACCCTAATCTACGCAAAGAAGACAGTTGATCTCTCTTCTCTGCCATAAGCAAAGCTGCTTGTGGTGTTCCGAGCTGCAAGCCTGTGGTCATGAAAGAAGAAACCCGTTCCTGATGGCTGTTCCCAGGCTGTTGTGACAGATGCTGCAGCTGTTCTTCTTGGTGGCGGCCCTCAGCCATCCCCATCATCACAATTATGTCATTAAGAACTAGCCTGAGGCCAGCAGCTCTCAGTGTGGGCAGAAGCACAAGACCAAAAGGTTTTTATAATGATGACAAATTCCCTAGGTCCCTGAGGGCTTAAAAACACTCCTGCCTAACAATGAGGGTCTCCCTCCATTTCCATGTGATTTCCCTTTTTTTTCTCCCTTTCCCTCCCACCTCATGTCTCTGTTTAATGTTAATCTTTTCTTCCTGCTCTTCCTCCCTGTTCTGTTCTTAGTTGCTCTCATTATATCAAAGAAGACATTTGGTATTTGTTTTTTAGGGATTGGCTAGCTTCACTAAGCATAATCTGCTCTAGTGCCATCCATTTCCCTGCAAATTCCGTGATTTTGTCATTTTTTAGTGCTGCGTAATACTCCATGGTGTATAAATGCCACATTTTTTTTTATCCATTCATCTATTGAAGGGCATCTGGGTTGATTCCACAGTCTAGCAATTGTGAATTGTGCTGCTATGAACATCGATGTGGCAGTATCCCTGTAGTGTGCTCTTTTAAGGTCTTCAGGAAATAGTCCGAGAAGGGCAATAGCTGAGTCAAATGGTGGTTCCATTCCCAGCTTTCCCAGGAATCTCCAAACTGCTTTCCAAATTGGCCGCACCCGTTTGCAGTCCCACCAGCAGTGTACAAGAGTACCCTTTTCCCCACATCCTCGCCAGCACTCATTGTTGTTTGACTTCATCATGGCTGCCAATCTTACTGGGGTGAGGTGGTATTCTAATGCATGAAATATGATATGTCAAGAGCTTTGTAATGTTGTGAACAACCAATAAAAAAAAAAACACTCCTGCCTGATCACCCGGTGCATTCTGGGAAGCTCCCTCAGCAAAAGATGCTATGTATGTGCAAAATGTTAAATAAGTGGTCCTCTTGAAATACACACTCAAATGCAAGTGAGTTGACTGTTACTTATGTTGGACCACCAGTGCAAGATAGGGAAGGTACCATCAGGAAACGGACTTCACACACAGGCACAAACAGAAAGAGTGGAAATGACTCATCTTAAAATATATGCTCTTATGAAATCTAGGGATTTTATTTGCCTCTGCTTGTCTGCAGATCAGCAGCAACTCTTTTTTTTTTAATGGTATGATATAGAGTGTATATTGATTTCCCTCATCTCTCTCCAAATAAAAAGCACCAGAAATTCAAGAGAACAGCTCTCAGGTTTACAGTTACAAATGTATTTCTCTTGTTAGGGATAAAGGACCCCTCCTTGCCCACTGCTATCAGTTGATCAATCCATTGACTCCCTCCGTCAACACCTGAATTTCTGAAATAAATTTAGATCTTTGTCGTTGTTGTTGTTGTTCCATCCGTTGGAAAGCACAGACATTTTCTGCTTCTGAAATGTTACATAAAGAAAACGGAAAGGCTCTTCTGTTTGCCCAAACATGTAGGAATTTGTTTCTTTGTTTGTTCATTTATTGAAATGAAATTAAAGCACTTTTTTTGGCTTTGTTCTTCCTTTCGATTCCTCTGACTGCTGTCCCCACATTCCGGACTTCAGTTCCCTAATCTCTAGACTGAAATGATAGGATCAGACTATTTTTGAGCAGCACCTGTTTTCTTCTGAACACTAACAGCACTGTCACATCCTCTTGGATTTTCATATATTTATTCTTCACACAACGCTTATACATAAGCTCTCTTAATTGCTTATTTCCTTGATTATGCATAACTTTCATCTTGATTGACTTGTGTCAGGCATGTGTGCGCACTTGTGTGTGTGTGTGTGTGTGTGTGTGTGTGTGTGTTAGCAGGTCAAACTAGGAAATCAAAGTCCTGCTTCTTGTTGATTTCAGTAAGTTTTCTTAGTGTTTGAATGAAATTGCCACTCCCAGTTTTCAGTGAATTCATACACTTTTTTAGCCTTGTTTGCTGGAGGAGTTTGTTGCATCTGTACCGTTCTGGAACCCACCTGATTCTTCCCTGAGCTAGATTATCCATCATAAGTACAGGAACAGGTGGGAGACACACTGTCTGTAAATGGTAGTGGAATATCCACCTCTGTATGATCTCACTTTGGCAGCTTTTAGGTTCAGGGACAATGTCCACCTTCTTTGTTTTCTCACAACGTGCCTCAGAGTCTTAATATGTCATAGGGTTCCCTGACAGTTCCCTTCACACTGAGCAAGAACAGAGAATTTTCCCTGATGGGGACCCAGAACACTTAGGATACTAGGGGGAAAACCAAAGAGGTCCAAAATAAAGTATGGAGGATATGGAATTGTGATTCACTAGGTTTTGACAAATGAATCATGGCACTGTAAGTTGTCAAGAACAGGGGAAGCTGATTCTAGGGCTGAGGTAAGCTGGAACTAAGTTAAGCCTGGAGGATCATGTTTAGAACCTAAAGGAAAGAGCTTTAAAAAAATTCCACAGCGATGGAATTGTAAAGGGCCATGGGAATCCACAGAAAGAATCCCCAATGAACAAATTCAAGCAACAAATTAAATAAGACAGTATTGGGTTATGACTCAAGATATGAAACCAATGTCCCTAAGTCCATTCAGAAATAAATAAATAAATAGGGGATAAGAAACAAGTGGAAGATAAATATCCCAGATAGAAAAATCCAAAGAATTTATGTGGACGTATGAAAAGATGTAGAACATAACTTGCCCAGGAGTTTTGACTGTAGGTAGTGACTTGGTGACCAGTCACATGGATAGCATAAGCCCTTAGAAGGCTTTATTGAGAATAGACATTTCCTTTGGTGGCCTCCTCTCCCAAACTCATCAATTCATTGTGTCCAAGAGAAAAACACTAGGCAAACCCCAGTTCTACTAATTACCTGACCCGTGCTCCCTCAAAACGGTCAGGGTCACCCAAAACAAGGAAAGTCTAACTAAGAAACTGTCATTGTCTAAAGGAATCATGGTGGCAATGTAACGTGGCATTCTTGGTAGGATTCAGGACACAAAGAGTCACAAGAAGAAAACTAAGGAGGTCCAAATAAATTATGGAGTTTAATAATTATATGCTGATATTCGATTTACCCATTTTGACAAACGTAAGACAGTCATGTAAGATATCCGTACAAGGGAAAGCTGGGTTGGCTATACTGGAACTCTCTATATTACCTTTGTGACTTTTCTGTAAATCTACAACTATTCTAGAATAGAAATGTCTTCAAATATTTAAGCAGCCTTCTTTCCTGAACTGTAATCACAAACAAGTTCACAGTAGTCACAAATAAATTCACATACAAGCACCTAGCCCACAGTACCCACTGGGTATGTTTGATCGGCTCCCGTTAGGAATAGGTGGAGTCTCACTTGACCCTTCCAGACCATTCTCTACATGAGCCAGATGGTGCTTATGAAGTTCCAACTTGAACTTCTTCCTATATTTCCCACTCTAACCTCCCGATTGAAATCTTCCAGTGACTTTCTATTGCATATAAGATTAAAAAAAATGCACAGCTATATCAAGACCTATGAGACCCCATGCATGGCTTGACCCCTGCCTATCCCCCCAGTCTTATCTCTTACGATGCTACCCTTCACCCTCTGTTTTAGCCAACTGACCAGCTTCTGCACTTCTTCCTGCCGTGGACCCTGGGCACATACTATTCCTGTCTGAAATCCTCTTCTCCACTCTCCCAAGTTCATCTCTACCTATCTTTATTCTCACATCAAGAGAGGCTACGTCAGACTTCTTTCATAAAATCTTTTCTCATTCTTCGGGACCATTATCTCTTTGTAAGTTGACATGAATGTGTGCGGTTATTTGGTTACTATCTTTCTCCTTCAGTAGATTATGAATTCCAGGATGGGAGACCAGTTCAGTGATACTCATCATTAGACTCCCAGCACCTAGTGCATTGCCTGGCACAGCCTAAGTTTCAAAAGAGTAAACTGCCTCTGCTATGTTTCCTTTTAGAAAGTGGCTGTGTTTTTCCCCCTCCCCCAGGAATACCGATATTTATTTATTCCTGCTTATTTATCCACAGGTACTCACACACAGTAGGAAGCAATGTTGTATATCATTATTTCTTTATTTGTGGTGCTAGGGTTCACACCCAGGGCTTCATGCATGCCAGGCAGACACTCGACCACTGAGCCACATCCCCAGCACAATACAGATATCTTAAGTGAAATTTTGGAAATGTTAAGCCAGCTTCCTGACCCCTCAGCTTCCAGCTCCATTGAAGAGTAAAGTGAAGGAGAGAATTAAAATGGACTGACAGTCCTGTACCTCAATGGATGCTGGAGGCTTCTGGAGATGATCTTTGAAGAATTAACGTGTAGGCTGGTGCTTCCAGAACATCTACAAAAGGCAGCCAAGAATTGCTAGTTTCTGGTGTTTGGGGTTTCCTTGCAAGGATTCTCAATTAAGCTGTGGACCATTCTGGCATTTTCTGGTCATTTAGTGATTCAGTGCCTTCCTGGGGGAATAGATTGACTCTGCCAAAGCAGAATCATCAGTGGAAAAAAAAATAGCTCCCGAACCTACTCTTAATGTCAAAAGAAGGAGGAGGAGGAGGAGGCAGAAGCAGCCCCAGGAGAGTTCTTCCTTGATTCTAGAAATACTGTTATTGTGGTATCAAGACCCAGCCTTAGACTCTGTGGAGTGTGTAATGGGATTTCAATTATTAAAGAAGGAGGCCTCCGCCTTCCCAAACTCTCTCTGTCCCTCGTGCTGCCAAAAATAGTTCGCTTTTATTCCTTCTGATTATTTCCCGACTCTCTTTGAATTCGTTAGTTAATAAGATGGTCCTGCAAGAAATGCTTTGCAATTCACCTGCAGGGGCAGGCACAGGGTATCTCTATTGATAAACATGTTTTGCCCAGATGAGTTTCCTTAGAGAACAAAGGGTCCTAAGGGGTCATGCTTCCTCTGTTGGCATTTAGCATCCCTATGACCTCCCCAGTTATTGTAGACATTGCTCTGGAACCAAATTTAGAATAAAGTTGAGGAATCCTAGAGGTAACGCAGATGGACGGAAGTCATCAAGTCAATGTCCCAAGCTCTCCAAAACAAGGCCCTGTAGCAAGGACTCCCTGGGTAAGCTCAGAAGGAGAATCCAGTGTGGATTTTTGTTCTTGTGGTTTTGTCAACCAGCAAAAATCTTTCCCATTTATTTATTTCTTCAAGGTCCTATCAGGGAACAGGAGAGAAACCAGTCATCGTTCCTGTTCTCAGTAGTTTGGTGTCTTGCAGGAATATTAGATGTGTTGCAAGCAGTACTAAGATGAGGGTGGACAGAGGTAGGCACTATGGGAGGGACACTGGGAAGGCAAAAAATGGAAACTTCATTTCCTTCTTCCTTCCCATGGGTGTTTATTAAACCCCATCCCAGGTCGGGTTCAATGCTCATCTCCAAGGCCCTCGACAAAAACCATGGAACCCATTCTCTAATGGTGGAACAGCTGTCAATCAAGCAACCACACCAATGTGTGGACATTTACCAAGCTACCTTGGGTTGTCTGATGGAGAGGAAATGGACCCAAGGCCACTTCTGCAATAGGGTGCCAAATGGGATTCTGCCATTCAGGGAATGGGTCATTCACACCCTCAGGAATCACCCAGAACACAAACCTGTCAGTGGCTCCCCTTTCCACCAAAACCCTTGGTGGCTCCCCATGACCTGTAGATAGAGTTCTCAATTTTTAAAAAGACATCTAATGCTTGGTAGACATTTGGCCCATCAGAAACCCATGCCCCTTAGCCACACCAGGCAGGGAGGGGTAGTAGAGACAGTGCCTCATAGGTCCAGTGCACCCTCCTGTCTCTCTCTGGTTCCCTCTGTGTTTCAGATCTGCCCAACTAGACAGAGAGGGCAGGCCGACCAGTTGGCTGCAAAACAGACATCCAGCCAAGCAGTAAAATTGAGATGCCCACTCTCTTAGTCTTTGGAAGTGATTTTTTTCAGAGGGGAAGCAATAGGAAACCTCACAGGGAGGACAAAGAAACATAGAAATCTCTTAGGCTAATGCTGCAGAAACCCTGATGTTTTTCTCATTCTTTCTAATCAGGCTCCTTTCCCAGATTGGTTTGTTTATACTTGTTGGGAGGGTCACTGGAATGAAAATAGCAGGGCTAGGCTACATACCTTTTTATAAAAACAAAATGTTGGTTTTAGTTATACATAACATTAAGATTCATTTTGACATATCATAAAAGCATGAAATATAATTTGTTCTGATTCAGTCCCTAGTACTTCCCTCCCTCCTCCATCCCCCGTTCCCTTCCCTCTACTCTAATGATCTTTCTGTCATTTACTTTAGTTCTTTTGTAAAATTGGTGTCTTGTGGACGTGCATGATGGTGAGATTCACTGTGGTAGATTCCTATATGTACATAGAAATGTTCGGTCAGATTCCTTCCACTGTCTTTAGGGAAAGACATCCTCTCCCATCCTGTTCCTTTTATCCCTTCCCTTATTCCCTTTCATCTGCTCCACTGATCTCTCTTCTATTTCTTTCAATCCCCCAACCCTTATTTTGAATTAGCTTCTGCATATCACAGAAAACATTCAACCTTTGGTTTTGGGGGGACTGGCTTATTTTGCTTAGCATGATAGTCTCCAATTCCACCTACTTACCAACAAATGCCATGAAGTCATTCTTCCTTATGGCTGAGTAATACACCACTGTGTATACATACCAAATCTTCTTTATCCACTCATCTGTTGAAGGGCACCTAGATTGGTTCCACAGATTAGCTATTGGGAGTTGTGCTGCTATAACCATTGATATGGCTGTGTCACTTTAGTATGCTGATGCAAAATCTTTTGGATATAAACCAAGGAATGGGATAGCTGGGTCATAAGATGGTTCCATTCCCAGTATTTTGGCCAGTTTCCACACTGCTTTGCTATTGTGAATGGAGCTGTTATAAACATTGATGGGCCACATACCTCTTAATGAGCCTATCATGAATATCCCAGTAAAGTTTGTGCCCCATTTCCTGAACATCAGGACACCCTATTGCAGAAGTGGTCTTGGATCCAACCAGAATTTCTCCTCTGCAGCTTTGTGTCTGTAAAAATTTCATGTAATAAGGTGCCCAATATTGCTTAAAAACACTTTAATAACAAATGAATGAGGTATACCATTAGCAGAGAAATCTCAACCTCACCCTCACTGCAAGGAAGGGAAGAAAAACTGGCTTGAAAGATCTCTATAAAATGAACTCATTATAGGCCAGGCACAGTGGCATACTTCTGTAATTCCAGTGGCTTGATCATGAGTTCAAAGCCAGCCTCAGCAACTTAGGCCCTGAGCAACTCAGCGAGACCCTGTCTCTAAATAAAATATAAAAAGAGCTGGGGATGTGGCTCAGTGGTTAAGCACCCCTGGGTTCAATCCCCAGTATCCAATATATATACCATTGCAAGATTTTTTTTTCTTAAGATTAGTGTGGTTTTTCACTTCACAAAAAGAATCTCCAGAAATGCAGATGTTGAAATCAAGCTTTGTGGGTGTTTTTTCCCCACTTTATATGCTATAGGGGCATTGGCAAACCCCAAAACCTAAGATAAAATGGAATTTAGCAAGGACGGGAAACAGTATATTTTTCCATACTATAAAAAAAAAAAAAAAAATCTGGGTTTTTCTACTTTCATCTGAATGTGAATTCTGTGAATGGCAGTGTGATCACCTGCCCAGGTGACCTGCCCCTGGCCCCTTTTCCTACCCACCCCCAGCTTTTCTTTGTTCTGATTTGATTCCAGGTGACATCTGGGGTTTTTAAATCAGGGAGAGGTGGTTGTGTGTCTGCGGCACACTTTCTCTCTGGTGTGTCTCAATCAGCCGGCAATCAGCAGGCATCTGGCAGACCGTGAGAGGAGTCTCCCGCAGCTTGACCCTGGAGCCAGGCAGCTTGCAGCAGGAACATGCGCACAGCCTAGAGGCACGGATCTGCTCAGAGCTCTCCTAGCAAGTCCCCAGCAGTTGAAGCCCTGTGTCTTACACACCTCACTGAAATCAACCCCAAAGCAAGTTCTACAGATACTTGTCTGGATGATCCTTGCAAACTGGTCCCCTCTTGAATAGATTTCTCAAGCACAATATCAACTGTCAAAATTCCCATTCTTTTTTTTTTTTTTTTTTTTGGTACCAGGGATTAAACCCAGTGGTGTTTTAACACTGAGCCACACCCCCAGCCCTTTTTATTTTCATTTTATATATTCATTTATTTATTTTGGTACTGGGGATTGAACCCCAGGGTCCTATACCTCTGAGTCATATCCCCAGCCCTTTTTATTTTTATTTTATTTATTTATTGAGGTACCAGGGATTGAACTCGGGTGTTTTAATACTGAGTCACATCCCCACCCCATTTTTATATTTTATTTAGAGACAGTCTCGCTTACTTTGCTGAGGCTGGTCTCAAACTTGCCAACCTTCTGCCTCAGCCTCCCAAGCTGCTAGGATAACAAGCGAGTGCCACCACGCCTGGCTGCAAAATTCCCACTCGGTATCTTTCCTTACTCAAATTATTTTAGCTGTCAGTCCAGCTGGCAATATTAGAAAGGGTTTAACAGCTAGAGGATTAACACTACGGAGTTAAGCCTCCATGTCAGTTTAACAACTTTTTCTTTGCCTCCGTAATCACAAGTTGTCAGGGCAAACATCTTGCTTCCCCGAGGTCAGCATCTATAGCAGGGCTCTCACCTCAGCCCTGCTGACATTTTGGACTGGATAATTCCTTGTCACGGTGAGTTGGCTGGTACATTACAGGATGCTGAGCCACATCCCTGGCTTCTACCTACTAGATGCCAATATAGCACTTCTCCCCAAGTCATGACACCAAAACTGTTTCCATGACTTATCAGATGTCCCTGGGGACGGTGGGGGATCGCTCTGCTCTCTGCACCTGGGTAAGAACCCACTGACCCACCCATGGAGATTGTAGGATTTTGTCAGAAAGAAATCTCAGCTTGCCGGGTGCAGTGGTGCACACCTGTCATCCCAGCAGCTCAGGAGGCTGAGGCAGGAGGATCACGAATTCAAAGCCAGCCTCAGCCAAAGTGAGGCTCTAAGCAACTCAGTGAGACCCTGTCTCTAAATAAAATACATAATGGAGCTGGGGGATATTGCTCAGTGGTCAAGTGCCCCTGAGTTCAATCCCTGGTACCAAAAAAAAAAAAAAAAAAGAAATCTGAGTTTTAGTGTTGAACCTAAGCCTCTTTTTTTTTGAGTTGGAAGGAGGGTGGGACCACTGTAGGTAGGGGGAGACATGATGCCTTCATCTTATAAATTACTATGACAAATGTCACTGCTTATGCTGAAGACTGGCTCCTGGGTTTCTACAGCCTTGCACTTCCGATAAGAAACCGAAGGTTGCCATGATATTAATCACTCCGGAGGGTTTGCAGAGGGAGGTAGCTCCGATCCCTGGCTGCTCTCCAGGGTTGGTCAGTTTTAAATCGCCCAGTGCTTGTTGACTTAGAGATTAATAATTAATGATTAGGAAGCTTATGAATTTTTCAGAATTTTCTGCTCTTCGGGTGCGTGTCTGGCTTCCTATCAGGAATGTAAGATCCCTTCCAACCATCCTACATCAAAGCCACAGGCTGTCACCCCGGGCATTATCTTGCTCTGTGCAGGCTGGCTGCCTATGTTGACTCTCCATTTTTTCATCAGATGTTTTCCAACTCAACTGCACATGTCAGTCTGTGGAGACAGAATCCATTAAGCCCCGTCGGAAAGCAGCAGGGGCCTCGTGGCATCTTGATTTGATATCTCTATGGCAGACTTTCCCAATGAGAAATTACAGGAGTACATATTTGGTGGAAATGTCAGCAAAATACCTGTAGGATTTAAAAGGAGGTGAGACACAGGAGCAAGAAGGATAATCTCTGCACTTTCCTTTCACCTTTTTGAAGAATTTCTGTGTGTATTTGGATATCTCATTTTCTTTGAACCATAGACTTCTAGATGATTCTCTTATTCGTATTGAGTCAAATGAATAGGCAGCTGATACAATCATCCCTTTATGAGTCGATTTGACAGTGATGGCTATTATATGTTGGATGATGAAGTGCACAGGATAATTTTTCAATTATAAACAAATAATAATAAAAACTACCAGGTGTGGTGGTGCACACCTGTAATACCAGCAGCTAGGGGAGCAGAGGCAGGAGGATCACAAGTTCGAGGCCAGGCTCAGCAACTTAGTGAGGCCCTAAGCAAATCAGTGAGACCCTGTCTCAAAATAAAAACTAGAGAAGGGCTAGGGATTTGGCTCAGTGGTTAAGCACACCTGGTTTCAATCTCTTGTATGGAAAAGGGGGAAGCAAAAGTATAACTCAGTGGTAGAGTGTGTGTGGGTTCAATCCCTGATACAAAATACACACACACACACACACACACACACACACACGGAGAGAGAGAGAGATTGGTTTAGAACACTGAGGGTTCCCTGATACATGGAGGACAAAATATTTGTAGACAATCATCCAACAAATATATGAGTCACTATTTTGAATCAGGCACTAGCTGAGCTATTAACCTAAAAATCAATTGAGTTTCAGTTAATGTTAAAACTATTTCTCAAAAAATGTCTTTTTTTCCCTGCTCTCCTAACTTACAATACAACAAGGATTTGCCAATAGGTATCATTGTGCAAGTCAATTTTATATCTAGCACCATTGCATAAAAGGGGCCAGGGTACTGACCTTGACACATTTGTTATTGCTTTTCAAAACATAATTCCCATTGCAAACTTACTTTCCATGTAAGTACTTTTCCATGAAAGTCAGTTCCTGTCGGGGCTGGGGATGTGGCTCAAGCGGTAGCGCGCTCACCTGGCATGCGTGCGGCCCGGATTCGATCCTCAGCACCACATACAAACAAAGATGTTGTGTCCGCCGAGAACTAAAAAATAAATATTAAAAATTCTCTCTCTCTCCCCCCCATCTCACTTTCTCTTTAAAAAAAAAAAAGTCAGTTCCTGTTTTAAAGGTGGTTAATTGAGGTTGTTGGATAAATTTTTGTTCCTTTTGAGATTTTTATAGTAATTTATTGGGAGAGGGGATTTGCTATAATCGCCTCAAAGAGTTTTCTCTTAAGGGTCTAAAAAAAACATTCCCTTGTCTAAGAAAAATCAACTTAGGAGCTTTTGCAAATATTAAAAGGCAACATCAACAAATGAAATAAGTGACCCTAAAACTGGTTCCACAGAACATTTGTCTGAATCTGAATTACAAATAAAATTTTGAGAGATGAGAAGTCATCTGTCTGGATGGTGGTCTACCACTCAAGTGTTTCTCAGTCTGGGAATTGATTGGCACATCGAGAAGAAATTAGGCTATGTGAACCTTGTGATAGTGAAGGCCATCTTGATCTGAACTTCCCAAATGCTGGACATGTGTACTTCTGTCAATATTGTATTAATTTATGCCAGTTAAAATATCACTTATCTTCAGGTTTCTCTTTCAGAAAAGAGGACTTCTACATCCTTTCTCTAAGCCAAGGTCATATTTGCCTTTCTTGATGCAAATTTAATTATGTTGCACCATGTTCACTTGAATTAATTGGAATTGATGTAGAATTGTCCACACAGGCCAGGTAAAATAGAGAATCTAGCAATTCCCAGATACTCAAGGTAGATTCTATATTGGAAGGGGTGGAGGTAGGTAGATACCAGGGATGGAACTCAGGGGCACTCGGCCACTGAGCCACATCCCCAGCCCTATTTTGTATTTTATTTAGAGAATGGGTCTAACTGAGTTGCTTAGCACCTCACTGTTACTGAGCCTGGCTTTGAACTCATGATCCTCCTGCCTCAGCCTCCCAAACCACTGGGATTACAGGCACGTGCCACCGCACCCAGCTAGATTCTATATTTTAAGGCACTTTCACCAGAAACCATAGTAGTGTGTTTGCATGCACACATGCATGTACACCAGAGACAAGTAATGCTTATGAAATATTTCATGTATTTTTACAAATTTTCCAGTTTGTTTTACAGTTAGGTCAGGGCCATATTATTAGTTCCATAACAAACAGGCTATGAATTTTCCATGGTCTATGTCGTCCTGTTCCCCTAAGACTGGAGGTCACATGTTGGGAGAACAAAGATGCAAAACAGGGTGCTTCCATTTGCCTGGGTCCCTGAGTGATTGTGTGGAAGACAGTCCTCCATAACCAGCAACAGACAGGTAGATTAGGCAAGAAATAAACTGTTATGTTAAGCCACTGAGATTTCAGGGTTAAATCACAGTGGACTAATTAACCTCTTCTTATTAATTCATCTCCACTTTTTAATTTGCTTCCTCAATATTTACTTATGTTTTCAGTATAATACATGATTACCCTTGATTATAATTGATGTGGAATTATTGACCTCAACTTCATTAAAAATACAAAATCGTCTTTCAACTTGTTGAACATAGCAAGAGTTAGGCATTGGTATATTCTAACAAGTAAATTAGGAACTAGTATGTGTGATAGAATAAATGATATCCCGATGCTTTTTGCTCTCCTACAGCACATAATACAGTACACTGTAGGCAGAAGGCACTTAATAAATGCTGATAACATAATTTTGTATTTTTTAGTCATTCTTTTTCTCCCACCTATTGGAGAATTTGAGGCCTCCTTCTTCTGTTTTTTGTTTTTGTTTTTTGTAACCAGGGATTGACCCCAGAGGCACTCAACCACTGAGCCACATCCCCCAACTCTTTTTATTTTTATTTTCATTTTGAGACAGGGCCTCACTAAATTGCTCAGGTCCTTGCTAAGTTGCTGAGGCTGGCCTTGAACTCACAATCCTCCTGCCTCAGCCTCCGGAGCCCTTGGGATCACAGACATACACCACTGTGCCCACTAAGCCTCCTTCTTTTAATATTACCTCCTCCTCTTGCCCACAGATAACTTTTAAAAGAACTAATTAAAAAAAATACATATCCTTGGTTATGGATTTAATACTACACACAGATTGTTCTTTTGACAGGTCTTCATCAAGGTGAAACCTACTCTTTATAAATATTTTTGACTTTCAACAATGGGGACAGCATGGTAGACACACCCTCAGGGCAAGCCAAATGAAATAATGATATATGTGGGTAGACTTTGTGAATAGACCCAACAGCTACCAGGTGCTTGGGTAATGATCAGCCTGGAACTGGAAATGAAGCACGTCTTGTATTTGTGACAGGCTGCTCGAAGGAAACAGCAGCATGTGTGACAGTTCTCATACGCCCTGGAAAAGGCACTTCCTCTCCTCAACTTTAATTGGCATGGGTAGCTCTTTGACTTGTCGATTTGAATGCTTGCTACTGCTTAAGATCTCTCTTACACACTCAAAGATGCATGCTCACGAGCACACACCCACGCACACACACTCACCTGCATGCACACACAGTCACTAAAGCCCTAATTTCAGAAACTATAAAGCTTGATTTCATTTTGATCTTGCAAGCAATGTTCATACTACATTATCAATGTCTGAAAATGAAGTTCACTTCCCCTTAATATAAAGAGCAATGATATTTATCTAAAGCATTCAATTTTCTTACAGATAATGTAGACATCATTGGATTCTTCTGGACTTTCTTTTGAGCACATTTACTTTTGCCCTCTATAATTTTTTTTTAATCAAGACTTGATGCTACTGAAAGGACAAAAGTATTCAAAGCACCAAAAAAGGATCTTTCCCATAAATATAAAAAGCTCCAGAGAATACAATCAACTTTGGCTCATCTTGGAAAAGTGATTATTTTCCATCAAATTGTCTGCTGGAACAGAATTTGCAAAATTAGTAAAAACTAAAACCAGGGCTTGGGAGTGGCTCGGAGGTAGAGTACTTGCCCGGCATATGCATGGGCCTGGGTTTGATGCCTAGCACTGCAAAAAATAAAAAATAAGTTCAAAAAATAATGACTAGGGGCTGGGGATGTGGCTCAGGCGGTAGCGCGCTTGCCTGGCATGCGTGTCGCCCGGGTTCGATCCTCAGCACCACATACCAACAAAGATGTTGTGTCTGCCGAGAACTGAAAAATAAATATTAAAAAAAAAATTCTCTCTCTGTCTCTCTCTCTCTCTCTCTCCCTCTCCTCTTTCTTTAAAAAAAAAAATGACTAGATGGCTCAGGAGGCAGAGGCAGGAAGATTGAGAGGCAGCCTCAGCAAGCAACTTAGTGAGGCCTTAAGCAAATCAGCAAGATCCTGTCTCTAAATAAAATATTTTTAAAAGGGCTAGGGATGTGCCTCAGGGGCTAAGGCTCCTAGGTTCAATCCTTAGATCCAAGAAAAAGGAATGACTAGGCTGAAGGTGTAGGCCAGATAGAGTTTAGCCTGCACAAGGCCCTGGGTTCAATCCCCAACACTATATAATGATAATCATCATCATCATCACCATCTAGTAACAATGAAAACCATTTCCATGTGTACAATATATAACTGATTTTGAAAAATACTCCTTCTTATTTATTCTAAGAATCCTGAAAGTTGTCAATTTCTATGCTTACCCTACTCTGGCAGCTCGTAGCCTAATCCCTAGATGCTAATGCAAAAGCAAGTGTATAGTGAACATTTTCTAAATGGTGAGTAGAGTATTTATCATCCCAATTTCCAGATGAAGAAACCTAGACACCTCTATTATTCACGCCACATTTGTCAGATGTTTCCTGACCCTTCTGCAGTACTTAGTCAATTTCATTTATTCAATCAACAAGGATTTAGCTGGGTGTGGTGGTGCACTCTTGGAATCCCAGAGACTCAATGTGCAGCCTGGACATTGCCTTTTAACTCTCTTGGGGGGATCTTAGTATGCACCCAGGATGGAGAACTATTGTATCAAAGAGAAGCAAGACAGGATGCAGATGACCTCACTGGTCCAGGTTGGAGATGATGGCAGCTTCACCCAGGAAAGTGGACAAGCAGAGTAGATGGGTTCAAAAGAGATTAAGAGGTGACTGAACAACTCTGAAGGGTTAGACCAGAATGAATCCCTTTGCCCTTTCTTCACAAAACCACCTGCTATTTCTCTACCCTGGTCTTTGGCTGCTCCCACCCAGAAAGACAATGCCCAGACTCTTCTTTGAATGGCTTCAGTTCCTGTGTTTCCCGACAGGGCAGGTGAACTGAGCCATCTGCCCATCCAGCTGTGATGGATGCAGGAGAATCGCCAGTTCAAAGTCAGCCTCAGCAACTTAGTGAGGCCCTAAGCAACTCAGTGAGACCCTGTCTCTAAATAAAATACAAAAAAGGGCTGGGGATGGGGCTCAGTGGTTAAGCACTCCTAGGTTCAATCTCCAGTGTGTGTGTGTGTGTGTGTGTGTGTGTGTGTGTGTGTTTTAAACCATTTGCATTAAGAATTCTGTTTAGGGCTGGGGACATAGCTCAGTCGTACAGTGCCTAATATGCACAAGGTCCTGGGTTCTATCCCCAGCATCAAACACACACACACACACACACACACACACACACACACACACAGAATTCTATTTCAGTAATGACTTGACCACCTACTATGTGTCAGCTAAATACCTGGTCCCACATGTCATTAACTCATGCAACAGCCCCTCAGTTGGTATTATTGTCTGTACCTCAAGTTTAACTAGGCAGATATGTCTTGCTTATCTACCATGCATGCATCAGTCACTGATGATCTTCATAGTGTACAATATAGACGAGCTCTTTATCCTCAAGGCATTTGCCTCTTTGAGAGAATAGACAAGCAGCAAATCCTGCCTGGGGTTGGGGGTGGTAAATGAGGAGGTTCAGGCTGCTAGGGAAAATGACCTTGGCTAGGACCAAGCCAGAGGAAGCAGCATGGAGACTGGAACTTGGGTTAATGACTTAGTTTAGCCAGACAAAGGTGACAGAGGAGGGGGGAGCATGAGCATGGCCCAGGGGCCTGGGCAAGGATGTGGTGTGTTGGAGAACCAGGAGGAAGGAGTCCAGAATAGCTGGAGCTTAGAAAACAAGACGGAAGGGGGGGCGGGCGGGCCGGGAAATGAGGTTGAAAAGCTGTGCTGTAGCCAGATGGTGACAGCTCCCTGAGCTTTGATAAGGATCTCAGACTCCTACTGCCAAGGAAAATGGAAAGTTACTAAAGAGTGTGGAGCAGGAGAGGAACAGAAGCAAATGGAAAAAGATGAGCAGACGGCTGTGCAGGGGTTAGGGTTAGCTAGAGCCACAGCGGCCCCCAGGAGCTTGGGAGACAGGTACCAATTCTCAGGGCTCACCCAGTACCTACTGAACCCAAACTTTCCAGGGATGAGACCCAGTACTCTTTTTTTTCTTTCAATTTTTAAATATATTTTATCGGTGCATTGTAATTATCCATAAAAGCTGCATTTATTATGCCATATTTGCATCCACATAATTTGCTCCATCTCATTCCCTAGGACCTTCCCTTTCCCTCTCCTCCTCCTTCCCCACCAACCCCCCCCCCCCCGTTCTGCTTGCTCTACTCTTCTGATCTCCTTTCTATTACTTTCTACTATTCAACCCTCTGTCATTGAACAAGTTCTCTGGTGGATTGTTATATGCAGCAAAGATTGAGAACCACTGGATTTGGATAGAGGTTTCCGATCTTTGCTGCATTAGAATGACTTCAAGAGGTTTTGTTTTGTTTTTTAAATTTTTTTTTAGTTGCAGTTGGACACAATATCTTTATTTTTTTTTTTTAATCTGGTGCTGAGAATTGAACCCAGGGCCTCACATGTGCAAGGTGGGCACTCTACCACTGAGCTATAGCCTCAGCCCCTGTTTTGTTTTTAATTACACTTGCACATGTACATACATGCCCAGATACCTGGACTCTGACCCTTAATATCTAATTTGGTTGGTCTTTGTGCAGCCAGGACATTGCTATTGCCTTTTAACTCTCTTGGGGGGAATCTTAGTATGCAGCCAGGATGGAAAACTGCTGTATCAAAGAGAAGCAAGACAGGATGCAGATGACCTCACTGGTCCAGGTTGGAGATGATGGCAGCCTCCCCAGGAAAGTGGACAAGCAGAGTAGATGGGTTCAAAAGAGATTAAGAGGTGACAGAACAACTCTGAAGGGTTAGACCAGAATGAATCCTTTGCCCTTTCTTTACAAAACCACCTGCTGCTTCTCTACCCTGGTCTTTGGCTGCTCCCACCCAGAAAGACAATGCCCAGACTCTTCTTTGAATGGCTTCAGTTCCTGTGTTTCCCGACAGGGCAGGTGAACTGAGCCATCTTGCCCATCCAGCTGTGAAGATCATGAAGGTGATTCATTAAAAGTTGTAGGTGAAAAAAAAAAAAGAAAAGAGCAGTACCCTCCACACTGTATTAGAATCATAGTCTCCGACCTCAACAGTGAAACATTATAGCTGCAACTTTTGCAAATCCTCATCACATTGGAGGGATCTGGCGAAGAGGTGCTTTCTGAGCACCTGTATCAGTCTTTCGCTGTCATAACAAGCCTCTGCTCTTGGCCTTGCTACTACTTGAACTCTTGCTTTGACAAATGAGGCTGCAGATAGAGAGAGCTCAGTATTTTGGTCAAGTGTGGCAGAGCTGGTAAGAGACAGAGCAAGCATTTGAGGTGAGGCCTGACTGTTTCCAACTCTTGGGTGCCTGACTACCAGTCCCCATAGGAGCCCAGGTGGTTGGAAGGGAAACCTGAGACACAGGATGGCTTAGATAGGAGACCAGCTGGCCATGCCTAGTAAAGCAAGTGGATGTGTAGCTACAGTCCCGAAAAGGGCCTTCTTGAAGAAAGGCCATGCGAAGCCAAACTCTGAATAAGATATCAGATTTGCAGTGATAGGAAGAGGAGGGGAGGTCACTCCAGGACTGTGGTGACATGGGGAAGGGACGGCATGATGACTAGAAGCTCACAAAGGAGTGGACTGGCTTTGTGTTTTGGGGGGTATTTTATGGATTTATTTGCTGCTTGCTCTGAGAATTGCTGGATCTGGGACTCCAGTGTTATATTTACTGCATTGCCAGAAGCCAGCAAAGATAGCAAGCTGGTGACTCAGATGCAGGTGACCTTCCCATTGGCTAGCAAAAGCTGGGAGCTAAACCCTGCATTTGGCAGTCGAGGGGGAAGTGCATCATTCAGAATGGAAACTTTGACCTGCTCAAGGTCTTGTCTGGAAGAGGAAATAAAGCCTGGTCAAGAAAGATGCCAATGGTCTGATTTTAACTCTCCTGCAAACAAAGTAGTACCTCCTTGGGTGTTTTTTTTTTTCTAAAAACAGAATGTAACTGAATGTGCACAGGATACCTAATTCTATGTTCTCTCTACAAATAACCCTGGAATCGAAGCCTCCATACGGACTCAGGTGGGAGTCAAGTCTGCATATTTCATCAGAGTCTCCTCCACTGACAATAATAGACTCCTATATACCAGCCATGTTTGGCACCCCCACTGTGAGGAAATGCTTATTGTCATCGCCATTGCAGTTGTCCTCTGAGCTTATGATTTTGGAGCTACAGGCACAGATGATCAGAAAGGCCAAGGGTCTTGGCTGTGATCACACCATAAAAAAGAAGTTTGAGCTGTGTTGGATCTCAAGATTTCTGATTCTAAATCTTTGCTTGCTTTCTTTTGTTGCTACTGAGTGTTGAGCCCAGGTGCTTAACCACTGAGCCACATCCCCAGCCTATTTTGTATTTAATATAGAGACAGGGTTTTGCTAAGTTGCTGAGGGCCTCACTAAGTTTCTGAGGCTGGCTGTGAACTTGCAATCCTCCTGCCTTGGCCTCCCCAGCCACTGGGATTACAGGCATGCACCACTGCACCCAGCCTCTGCTATTTTTTTTTTTAATAAGGGATAAACCCTCTATGCAGGGCCAGTTATCCCTTGAACTACAGGCAAACTACTTAACCTTCTAAAGCTTGGTCCTGAACGGGGGTACCCTGATCTGTCACTTTGAGTGACATAATCATAATAAATCATAATCTGCATGAAAGTGAACATGGGAGGTCTGTGGAATGCCAGGGTCCGATGGATGCTCAGATTCACCAAACATGCCTGCATGCCGAGCTCTCTGATAAGTATCCTACCATACCATCATACTTCAGCTCAGATCAAGCCTGTAAAATGGATAGTATCCTTATTATTCCCATATTAGAGTTAAAGGAGTTGAACAAAAACTCTAAGGCTCAGAGAGGTCCAATAACGTGCCCAAGGTCACTCAGCTTCGGGCTCAAAGGCACAGATGTGAACTTAGGTGGTAGAAGGGAGACCTGCCAACCACATTCTACAGCCCCAACATTAAAAGTAGACAAACAGGAGTCAGAAGAAAAGGAAACGGGAGGTGACAATTAGGCACTGAAGGTGATTATATAATCATAATTCAAAAACTTCAGTTCATTCTAGAACACAGAAGCACCCACATCTCCTGGTCCCGGCTGTAACTTTCCAGGCTACAGTGTGCACCAGGAAGGTGGCAGTCGCTGGAGCAGTTTGCTTTTAAAGGAAGATTTAAAATATAAATAAAAACATGGAGCTGTGGAGAAAAGGTGTGCCAGCTGATGGAGAGGTTTAGGAGGTTCTTTGCAACCTTCCCCTCCAACCCCAATCCCCGGGAGCCCAGGCCCCCCGCCTGCAAAGCAGAGAAGCAACAAAGTGAATGGATGGAGTTAACCCACGCCAGCAGGGGGCTTGCATCACAGTGGCTTCAAGATAACCCTGCCTCCCTCCCTGAAAGCCCACACTCAGGATGCTCTATCAGGACCAGGACGGGCTGCAGGCCAGCAAAAGGCCAGCCTTCACCTGTGGCCACACAGAACTGTCTTCTCACCAAGCAGCGAGGCCCAGCAAACCAGAAGTTAGTGGACTGGGAATTTGTTCCCAGCATGCTCGATGATGGTGCTGTGACTCTGGGCAGGTCGCTCTCTCGCTCGGGGTCACAGTTAATTAACTCAGTCCTGTTGTCAGCCGGACAGTCATTTTATTCATAGGCCAGTTATTTAATCCCACTGTATATTTGCTTCTGCGGTAGGTGCCGGGGTGCGGCGGTGAGCAGACCCCCAGCCATCCTTTGTGGAGCTCACAGCCTGCTAGGGACTATCCAATGATCACAAGGGTAAAGTTACGATGGCCACAAATGCCAGGAAGGAAAGGGCTTAATGCTTGGAGAGCGCGTGACGGCACAAATCCACTTAGTCCAGAGCCCGCTGGAGAAGGATTTGATGCAAAGCTGAAGGATGAAGGAAGGATAAGATGTTAGCGTCAAGGAGGAGACACAGAGGCATGTCCCATGCATGAGGAAGAGCATGTGTCAGGACAGCGCGTAAAAAGGGCTAGAAGGGCCAGGCACAGTGGCATACGCCTGTAAGCCCAGCAGCTCAGGAGGCTGAGGCAGGAGGATCGCAAGTTCAAAGCCAGCCTCAGCAACTTATGGAGGCCCTAAGCAACTCAGCAAGACCCTGTCTCTAAATAAAATACAAAATAGGGCTGGGGATGTGGCTTAGTGGTTAAGCTCCCCTGGGTTCAATCTCTGGTACCCCAAAACTATAAATAAAAATTTTTAAGACATATATTTTAATAAAAGGACTAGGAGGCTGCTAACCCTTCCAAAGACCTCTACTGGGGGGGGGGGGGGGTGGTGTCTGATGAGGTCACAGAGCACAACAGAGACCAAGGCCAGCCCAAGGATATTGCATCACCAGGCTGAGGCAGGAGGATCTCGAGCTCCCACTGGCTAGAGTTCCGGGGCTTCTTTATTTTAGTCCCCAAGTCAGAGTTGGTTCATTTGCTGGACCAGCTGAGTTCCATTGATTTCTTTTTTTCTTTTTTTTAAAGTAGGGCAATTATTGAAATCATGCATTAAGCAATCTGCCTATCTCTGCTGATATTTTTCTGCACATTGGAATCACATCTTTCTTTGCTTGCCTGAAGCATAAATAAGAATGATGTTGGAAAATTCTACAGCTGGGATTGCTTCCTTATGGCTGTGATGTCCTGGGAGCCCCTGACAGTTACCTATTCCAATATGTGTCCTTGGGGTGTTCAAATACGTAGCATAAGCCACCCCGATAAGTTGGGGAAATTCGGAGCTGCTATCAATTGGGTTTCTTGCTCAGGTGCCTTGTGCCCCTCCGAGGAGAGGGGAGAGGGAGCAGCGTTTCCAGACTCGGTCTGACCTTCGACCTCTTTCTCATGTGGGATCTAGAGAGGCTGCAGGACTCCTGGGCCCCAGAACACAACTTTGAGAAAAGCTAGTAAGGCCTTTCAGAGCCTCCTAGGACACGGTCGCTTGTCACTTTTCTCCTAGGAAGGGGCTGTGACTTTGGCCCAAGGTCCCACAGTAGAGGGCAAATCCGGGACCAGACCCCAGACTCCTAAAGACCATTCCAGGGCTCCCTGCCCCAGGACGGGTTCTGTCAAAAATCCCAAAAGGGGGGAGGAGAGTGTCCATCCATGAGTGCCCCCTCTAAAATGGGATAACTCTAGAAACTATTTTCTGAACTGCAGGACCTACTGTGTGCCGGTACCATGCCGGTAGCTTTGTATACATATCACTTGGACTAATCATAAGATGTTGGGGGTGGGGGTGGGAGGTGGTTACCTCATCCCAGGTTTACAGATGAGGAAACTGAGGCTCAGTGGAGCCATTTTTCCATCCCTTCAATGAGGACATTGCAAAGCCAAGATTCGGACCTGAGAAGGTCCGACTTCCCTTGCATCATTCGTACATTCAGTCATTTCTTCCTTTCCGAGATAGAAAGGCATCCATTTTGCCGATGAGGAAACCGAGGTTGGGCAGCACTAAGAGATTTCACAAGGTCCCCCAGCCAAGGAGTGATGGGGTGCAGTTCCAAGTGGCCAGATCTCGTGTCCGTGTCCACACGGGCTCAACATCGGTGCTGGTCTGAGTTCTTCTCTGTGCATTGACTAACAGGGCGTGACAGTGAGCAGAGAAGAGTCACATGGCCTCGGGCCACTTGACCCTGTGACCTTCCTGTATGCATTCAAGCCATGCTAGCTCAGCTCCCCATCTCAAAAGAGAGGCCCAAGGAAGTAGTTCCCTGTGCTTGATGGACAAGTCGGGAAAAACAGCTGCCCCTCCTCTCCTTGACCTCTGCTGGAAGAAGGTGATTTTCCTAATTAGCCTTCCTGCCCAGGTGCATTTCGAACCCTAAGGAGCTGGCTGTCCAGGTGAAAGGTTTGCCCTTGGCCTGGTTCTCCTGCTGATCTTCCCTGTCCTCGGTGGAAAAGACCAGCGCAAACAGAACCCTGTTTCCATGGAAGCCCCCCGCCCCGCCTTTCCCTTCCCTGCACTTGAAAGGGTAATTACTCGATTCCTCTTTATCTGTTTGGATTTCACGGCCAGATCCATGAGCCCATGATAGAGGACGCCTTCTCCATCACACCCGGCTATTTTAGGGAACTTCAGTCGCCGTCCCCTTTTATTTCTCTCTCTAGATCATTAGCTGTCAGGCAGATGTGTCCGCCTTCTGGTCACTCCTGCTAATTAGAGTCTAACAGAGGAAAGGGACGCGACCCCACAGAAAGCAAGAGACATTGAGAAGCCAGGGAAGTGAGTCAGGAGATGAGGGCCTCTGAGGCACAGCCACTTCAGAGCCCTCTGTCCTGTCTGGTGCCTCTCTTCTGAATCTCTGCCGCCCCACGGTGGCCCACATCAGAAATGCAGCCAGGGCGGGCTGCTCCATTAACAGCCCAGACAGCCCCAGCCACCATCTCCTGAGGGTTCTCTGCATGCCCAGCGCTGGGCTGAACACTTTTATATCTGTTGTTAATTTGCATGGCAACCTTAGGTAGAGTTATTCTGAATGTTCAGACGAGAAGAGATGAAGCCCAGAGAGGGTACGTCACTTGCTCAAGGTCACACAGCTACCCAGCAGCAGAGTCAGGGAAAGGATGTGCCCATGGCTGTCATTTCTTAGGATTCTGGCTCTGCTACAGCCTCCCCTGAAGAAATCAGACACAGCAAATGACAAGAGGGTGACTCTGGATGGCAGATTGACTCATGTATATAAAGTGAAGATGCTGAGTTAGTTAACCACCACAGCCAATTAGAAAATCACAACAAGGCACCCAAAAAGGAAGCCACCATAATGCCAGGGAAGAATTTCAATTTGAGGCAGAGCAAAGTCAGGTGCAAATGCCTAGCTCCGGTTGTGCCGGCGGGGACATGTTCCTCCACGTAAAGGAGGTTTGGTTTCCTCATCTGTAAAATGGAGACTAATGGTATCTACCACTTAAGGTTGCTATTTTGCCCTTGGGACATGTGAAATTTCCCAAACTGTTCTTTGGAAGGTTTGTTTTCCATGAAGTAATTGTGTAAAAGACAAAGTTAAATGCAGTTACACAGAGAACGTTCTCAAAGTCTTGATGATGCTAATGTGTGGATAAATTTTCAGGAACACACAGATTTTCCTGACCCCAGTATCTTTTTCGCTTTGGAAGCTTTATTAGCTTCTGTTTGAGGGGGGCTCTTCAGAAAAGGCTGTAAAACAGGTCAGAGGGTATTTGGTGTTTGAAATGGGGACTAGTAAATGCTAATCCCTTTTTCCTTTATGCCCAGATTGTTCAAGTGACCTTCCCTGGTTTTGCTGGCTTTTTGCTCCAGGGAGTTCGGGACTGGGTCTTGCTAGTTCCTTTCTGAATTCCATTTTCTTTACATAGCAAACATTTAATGAATGAGTGAGTAAACGTGGGAATAGATGAATGCTGCTTAGTGTAGCTCCTGCCTGTTCATCTTCTACCGATTTCTCTGCTGTACTCCGTGGGGCTCAGGGGAGAATACAAATGCTCCTGGGAAACTTAGCAATGGGGCTGGTTCTCACTGATTTCCCCTCTCAATTTTCACCTGTATGAACAACCGGATCTCCTGACAGAACTCGGTGCTGCAACCCCTGACCAGTCTGCTTTGCTGCTTCTCTGGGAAGCTGTGGGATGTTTCATTTGCATATGTGTTTTGAGCAAGACATTTCTGAGCTGTCCCAGTAGGTCTGTACCTGGATCTGAAAAACTCTTGGGCTTTCCCAGGGGATACAAGTAAAGCAGCTCATTAGAGCCTAAATACAATGCAGAGAACACAGTTTCCCATGTGTATCTATCAGTAAACCGTGATGGGGTGGACCAGTGGTCAGTGGTGACGGGATGGTGTGCTTTATATTCATTTAGAGCAGGATTTCCTACTGGTGTTCTCTGGGTGTTATGCAAAAAACACAAATATGTTTCTGCTAAAAAGCAGGAGCTGACAATTCATAATAGCTAAGTTATGGAACTAATCTAGGTGCCCTTCAATAGATGAATGGATTAAAAAAGGTGGTCTACATATGCAATGGAATATTACTCAGCCATAAAAAAAACAATGAAGGTATAGCATTTGCTGGTAAAAGGATGGAACTGCATACTATCCTGCTAAGTGAAATAAGCCAATCCCCCCCAAAACAAAGGCCAAATATTCTCTCTAATATGTGGATACTAATCCATAATAAGGTGGGGGAGATAGCAGCTCATTGGATTATAGAAAGGGGAACAAAAGGAAGGGAGGGGGATGGGAACAGAAAAGACAGTGGAATGAATGGGACATAACTTTCCTATATTTATATATGAACACACGACCAGGGAAACTCCACATCGTGTTCAACCACAAGAATGGGATCCTAATTAGAATAAGTTAGTCTCCATGTTATTTGTAGTATGCCAAAATACACTACTGTCACACAGGTCTACAAAGGACAAGTAAAATTTTTTTAAAAAACAGAGCCGAGTTGGTCAGAATCTAACAGGCTTCCTTCTGGCAGAACTTCTCAGAGACTGTGCATTTCAGCATGGCATGTCCCCAATATCTCTGACCGTTCCTCTGGGGCCCCTCTGGAAGCCTGTCCTCTGGAACAGCTGCCCAGTGCTGCTGCTCAGCAGGGCACCCTTGAACACCTCCTGCCTCAGGACACACAGCCAGATGTCTCAGTCTAGGGATTGTGGGAAAGAGAAGAGGAGGCTGTGGTGACTGCTGATCAAGCAGGGATTCAAATGCACAACCCAGAGCCGGATGAATTTTCTAATGTGTTTCATAAGAAGATTCAACATAGCCAGATGAGGTGTTGCACTTTTGTCATCCCAGAAACTTGGGAGGCTGAGGCAGGAGGATCTCAAGTTCAAGGCCAGCCATGGCAAATTAACAAAACCCAGTCTCAAAATTTTAAAAAAAGTAAAGATAAAAAGAAGTTGGGCATGGTGGCACAGGCTGTGATCCCAGCCTCTTGGGAGGCTGAGACAGGAAGACAGCAAGTTCAAAGCTAGCCTCAGCAACTCGGTGAAGCCCGGAGCAACTCAACAAGACCCTGCCTCAGAATTTAAAAAATTTGAAACAAGGGGGCTGGGGATGTGGCTCCGTGGTTAAACACCCCTGGATTCAATCCCCAGTACCAAATAAATAAATAAAATTAAAAGGGCTGGGGGTATAGCTCAGTGGTAAAGCACTTCTGGGTCCAATCCCTAGTAAGGTAGGGGGAAGGGAAGAAGGAAAAGAAAGAAAAAAAAAGAAGTAATCATGAGGCTTCAGAAGAATGGCCATAAATTTCCTAGCGATATTGTTTGTATCATATTAGAGGTAACTATTTTCCATACCATTACATAGCCCAGGTAAGAAGCAGGAAGCTTCAAACTGATGAATAAAAAATGGCTTTTAGAACAAAGGGCCTTGGGAAACTCATCTATTCAGCAACTTTTTATTTCGAGTTGATATGTGCTCCAAAGAGGAATCTGGCTCACCCTATTTGAATACCACCGTTTCTGATTAAAATTTCCTGTGAATGAAATAAATCATGTCTTACCAGAAAAAGCAGACTCAATTACAGTTTGCAGGAGAATGGTAGGCTTGCTTGGAAATAGAAAAAATTCGATGCCTAGGCCAGGAATCCACAAGCATGGTCTGCCACCTGTTGCAAATAAAATTTTATTTGGAGCCTGTTGATGCTCATTCATTTACATGTTGTCTCTGGCTGTTTTCACACTGTAATGCAGGAGTGGATTCATTGCAGCACAGAGCTTCTGGTACTCAAAGGATAAAGCCTTAATTATACGGCCCTTTACATAAATGTTTATCAACCTCTTTCATAGGTTTATAGGAAGGAACAGAGATTCCAGAAGTCAATCTTTTGTTCTGTGGATGGAGAAACTAAAATCAGAGACATCAAGGAATTGTCCAGGTTTATTTAGGCAAGTGAGGGGAGGGGATCTTGATATCCTCAGAGCTGTTATTAATAAGGAAGGCAGAGATAGATTTTGTCTTAGATACCAACATGGCAGCCACTTGCAGGTCGAGTTGAGAAGGTTTCAGGGCTCAATAAGAAGGAATGTAATGACAGGTTTGTTTTCTATGGTCCAGGGATGGAGTGTGTTGGGAGTCGCCCTGGATCCAAAGACTAACTTCCCCATCCCCCGAGAAGAACCATCCAATGGTGAGCCCTGCTGGCTCACATGATCCTTACCCACCAATCAGACTAGCCCTGCTGGCTCACATGATCCTTACCCACCAATCAGACCAGCCCTGCTGACTCACATGATCCTTACCCACCAATCAGACTAGTCCTGCTGACTCACATGATCCTTACCCACCAATCAGACTAGTCCTGCTGGCTCACATGATCCATACCCACCAATCAGAAAGCACCCCATGCCAACTGTCAAACCCTTCAACCGTTAAACTGTCATAACTGTCAAACCACCCCGGCTCTATAAATATGCAGAGCTATTCCTCAACAAACGGGCATTTTCTCCGACGATGAGCCTTGTTCGTTCTTTCATTAGACAACCAAAGCAGTCAGCCCCTTTTTGGGTCCCTAGATCCCTCCATTCTAAGGAGTTGCCACAGAGTAAGTGGTGACCAGGAACCAGAAATGCATGTGGGTATCTTGGTGTCTGCTTCCTACATCTCTAATAGTCACCTAGTCATCCCCCTCCTTGCATGTCCACTGTAAACACCCCTGGCCAAACCAGGGGTGTTTCGTGGCCCCCCCATTAGAATCACTTATGGGGACCAATTCAGAAGTGATTGATGATGATTCCCACACAAGGTCATTCAAGTGTCTCTTAGCAACTTTCTAACCCACCGCGCTCCACCCAAAAGAACTTAACTTGGGATTTCACTCAAACCAGGCTTGTTGGTGGCAAGAGGCTTCTTCTAGTGTACTATGTCCACGGATCCCAGAGGGAGCATGCAAAATGAAACATGGTGAGTCGGTTGGCTTTTGTGACCCACGCTGAAGGTCTATATATTTGTGCTTTTGTGCAGCTGGACAATCCAGATGAACAGGCGGCCCAGATCCGAAGAGAGTTGGATGGACGTCTCCAGATGGCAGACCAAATAGCCAGGGTAAGGAAACCTGGGGGGTGTTTGCTGGGGACCAGGCCAAATGTCCAACCCAGGAAACACACTGATTATTAAAAGCTTTCGAAAGATAACGTTGAGCTGGGCACGGGGTGCACACCTGTAATCTCAGCAACTCAGGAGGCTGAGGCAGGAGGATTGCAAGTTCGAGGCCAACCTGGGCAACTGAGTGAGACCCTGTCTCAAATAAAAAAAATAAAGAGGGCTAAAGACACAGCTCAGTGGTCGAGAGCCCTGGGGTCCCTTCCCCAGCTCTGATTGGGCCTTTAGCCAACCCGTACCCTCCCAGAGGTACCACATGCTCCAGTGACTACCCAAACTCAGATTCCACCTTTCTCCCGAATCCTAGGATCACATTTTCCCACCACCTACTTAACATATGCACTTAGACATTCCCCTGGTGTTTCAAGTCAGATGTGTTGGAAACCGGGCTCCTACCTTCTTCCTCCCACCCCGTACATACACCTCCACTTCCTGCTCTCCATGTATTCTTTATCCAGTTAGTATGGATGAAGGTTCCCAGTCACTATCAACCTCTTCTTCCTCCTGCCCACACCCCCACTAGCAGCCACCCAGCGTCCTGACTCAGCCTCCTGAATGTGGGTTGGAGATCTCCTGTCTCCCTGCTTCACGGCTGCTCTGATCCAGCCCAAGTCTGCAGCACTTGGAAGCTATCCTAGAGTCCCAGTAGGTCCCTGGCTCTGGCCCTCCCCAGACTGTCCATCCTGCTTGCTGTTGCCATTGTAAAAACCACATGTGAGGCCCTCACCACAGAGCTTCGGAGCCTTCACTAGATCTCACATGGATCCCAGGACCCAATCTAACCAACCTCTTTAGCATGGTATTCAAGGCTCTTAGTCAACAGACTACAGCTTCCCTTCTTGGCCTCATTTCCTACAGCTCTCACCAGGCCTCTCTGATCCAGCTGCAGAAGGTGTCTCCTTCTAGCCTGGCTTGGTGGTGCACACCAGGAATCCAGCAGCTTGGGAGGCTGAGGCAGGAGGATCCTGAGTTCAAAGCCAGCCTCAGCAATTTAAGGAGGAGCTAAGCAACTCAGTGAGATGCTGTCTATAAATAAAATACAAACATAGGGCTGGGGATGTGGCTAAGCGGTCAAGTGCCCCTGAGTTCAATCCCAGTACCAAAAAAAGAAAAAAGAAAAAGAAAAAAAGAAAGTATCTTCCTCTAAACCTACCAGGCCTTTTCCAAGCTCAGTTTCTTTGTACCTACTGATGCCTGAGCCTGGATGGACCTTTCTTCTCCCTTCCACTTAGCAAACTCCTGACTCAGTCTGTCTCTCTGTGAGCACATCTTCTCTGACCACTGAGTGCCTAGCATACTGCACACAGACCTTTATGACACCAGGTCATTGAATGGTAAGCCTCTGTTTACCTGTCTAATCTCGAAATGGATTGGTCACCCCAGGGTTGAGATCTTCCTTGTCATTAAGGAGTGTAGCTAGGTGTTACCTACTACTATTGCTGCAGCTGCCAATCATGTTATTATTACTAGCTGCAAGGCCTATAGTCTTCCTTGGGCCCTGATTCTGGGCTAAGCATGCTCAATGCTTACCATAGACCATCTCAATCAATTCTGAAAGCAGAACTCTGAGGTTGTTTCTGTCATCATTCTTGTTTTAGAGATGGAGAAATCTCCATGAAGCATGACAGGCACTAATTAAGATGCTGTACTGGACCCTCACTGAAGATTTGTCTAATCAGGGTTGGTGCAAGGCTGACCTCAAGTACAGACATAGTGGGAGTCGGGCACCGTGGTGCACACCTGTAATCCCAGCAGTTCGGGAGGCTGAGGCAGGAGGATCACGAGTTCAAAGCCAGCCTCAGCAACTTAGCAAGGCCCTAAGCAACTCAGTGAGACCCTGTCTCTAAATAAAATATCAAAAGGGCTGGGGATGGGGCTCAGTGGTTTAGTGCCCCTGGGTTCAATCCCATCCCCAGTATAACAACAACAAAAAGAGAAGAATGTGACAGGGTCTCAGAAACTCATTAATCAAAATAAATAATATTTTGAAGAGTTTTTTTAAAAGTCATAATTAATGTCAAAAATCCATTAAGAATAAAATATCAAAAAAATTAAATAGCTACCAGTTCTGGCTGGTTCCTACTGAAGCCACAGGTAGTGTGAACATGTAAGGGTGGGGACCTGTCAGAAAAGATGGAGCGATCAAAGAGACAGTGGAATGAATGGGAGAGAACTTTCCTCTGCTCATATATGAACACACGACCAATGAAACTCCACATCACATCCAACCACAAGACTGGGAACATAATTAGAATAAGTTAGACTCCATGGATATATAATATGACCAAATACACTCCACTACCATGTATAACTAAAAACAAATAACAGGATGTACACAGAATAGCACCTAGCACTGGCCCTTACTGTCCATGGAGAGAGGTATCTCAGGACTTGGACAGAGAAAGGAATTTTACCAGATCAGAAACCAAAGAGAGATTCTGGGAGGCAGGAGAAGCCCTCTGTTTTTTGCTCAAGCAGTTTCACTGAAGCGTTTTGTGTTTTGTTTTTGGACACCTTTACAGTTTATAGTCAAGTCAGTCTGGTGGCTAAAAACAGGATGCCGTTATAGATTTGGCTAAAGGTAGTGTAGAAGGCGCTTATGTTTTAAAACCCTGCTTAATGTGGGAGTAAACATCCACAGGCTTTAGAATTGACTCCTCCTGTAAACTCGGTGTCTGGCTATTTTAGTCAGCTTTTCTGCCACTGGGCCTTAAAGATCTGACCAGAACAATTGTAGAGGAGAAAAAGTTTATCTGGAGGCTCATGGTTTCAGAGGTCTCAGTCCGTAGACAGCAGGCTCCATTCCTCAGGGCTCGAGAGGAGGCAGGACATCATGGAGGAAGAGTGTGGTGGAGGGAAGCAGCTCACATGGTGATCAGAGATAAATAGAGACCCCAAAGCCCCAGTACCCCCTCCTCCAGCCACACCCACCTGCCTCCAGTCACCACTCAATTAATCCCATCAGGGGTTCATTCACTGGTTGGATTAAGGCTCTCACAACCCAGTCATGTCTCCTCTGAACTTTCTTGCCCTGTCTCACATGTGAGCTTTTGGGGGACACCTCACATCCAAACCAGAACACTCCCATTAGAGGATTGGCTAAAAAACGGAGGCCATTAGGTCCATTCCCCTGCCTTTTAGGCAACTGTTACACCTTATACCCCAACTAATAAGATTCATCCTATCTACATAAAATTATACACTTCAAAAACAAGCTCATGACACCTCTAATTTTTTTTCTTTGAGACGTGACATGATTGACATGATAATTTAAAAAGCTGACGTTAGGCTAATTTTAATTTGTCAAAGAGCATTGATGAATAATTGGTATATAGTGAGCCATGATGCTCATCCCTAAACTAATCAAAGAACTTTCTCCCCTAGCCCACACCCTTAGTATTCTGATGTGTAGGACATTATTAACAACTTAGAACTAAGCTTTCTTTGATGAAATGTGCAATGCAAATGAATCTTGGTTAGCATGTGCAGGAAATGGACAACAATTTCAGAATGCATGGAGAGACCCACCCAGACATTTAGAGTATTGCAGATTTCCATTAGGTAGTCTTCCCACTGCTATCTCCTTTTCTCCTAGAGATTCGCTTCCTTCTTCTGTAATATTTTTTCATGCCAATGATCCCTTCTCCCTGGCTCTTTGTTCTTGGAGTGAGGTGAGCTCTTCACAAATGGGGAACATATCACAGTTCCCAGCCTTCCCTGGCCATTGGCGGTTGGTTAAAAAATGGGTGTTTGGTGCAATGAAACCCCTCTGGGCCTGTGGACTGCAGGCCAACCAGACTGTGTCTTCCAGGGATAGAAAGGAGTCTGCAGTCATGTTTGATTCTTACATATAGGGGAGAAAAGTTGGAAAGATAAAGCCAATGCAGAGAGAGAAACAGAATTCACAGAGATACTAAGGAGTCTCAGGATGTTCACATACCTGTGTCCAGTTATTTTTGTGTTGTGGTTGTTTTAGCTATAAAAACTCGAGTTAGAAAAACCAATTCTCCCTTTGCCTAACCCAACCAGGCTCACACTGGGGAAAACTGAAAAATATCTCCTCTACCAAAATTTAAATAAAATATCAAGATCTCATATATTGACTAGTTCATGAAGAGATATTTAAACAAAGCACCTTGCCTCTCTCCTTTTAGCAAGTCCTGATTTTCTATTTCCAGCCCCACAGTGAATTTTAGTGGAAGATATGCAATTCAATCCATATGGCTGAATGTTGGCTCCTGTACAAGTGATAACCAAAAATTCCTACCTTTGGGTGTTACCCCCCCCAACACCACGGATAATTCACTCTGTTTCCTTATGTAAAAGATGGGTTGAGCACTGTGGATTGCAAGTGGAGAACACCAACTTGAGGAAACTAATGGAAATAGGGAATGATGTTAAGAATCAAGAAACCCATGGTCAAAGTACAGCCAGACTCCAGGAAAGAACTGGAATCAGGGGCCACAGAGGGGTCAGGACTTTCTGTCCACTTCCATCTCTGTGTGTCACACTGATGATCCTTTCTTCATAAAACCAGCTTTCCTAGTGTCTCAGTTGCAGGGTGGCGGGTGTGGGGCTGTCCCATAGCTCTTCTAGTTTCTGGTATATATAAATAGGGAATCAATCAACCATTCAGCCTCCCTTCCAAATCCTCCTCCTTAATTCCCCTTCCTCTTCCTCACTACCCCTTGAAATTCACAATTCTGGGAATCAACCTCTGATTGGCCCAACTGAGTTCAAGGACCGAACTCTGTTGCAATCAACCAATCCACAATAGATAAAGGGTGTGGGTCTCCCTTGTCTCAAAGATGCTGGAGATGTATCACCGAGGGTGAAGGTGGTACTTGCGGTGGTCGTAGAGAGGGTGTCATTATGAATTTGAGATGCCCCAGATGTGTCCTAATGCTATTAACTATTACATATGCACCATTCACTATGTGCGAGAATCTCTTCTAAGCATTTTACCCTCCATATCTGACCTCCAATGACCTTATGAGAAAGGTACTATGGCGCGGTCCCCACTTCTTAGATGAGGAGGTTAAAGCAGAGGCATAAGAGTACTTGACCAAGGTTCAGAAACTGCATTCTTAACTAATATGCAAACTACCATGACAAAATACCTTTTCAAATACAGGCCTGTTCCTCTTCACCTCAATCTGAGAATCCAGTATTCCCCTCGGGCATCCTTTCAACTTCCCTCATCCTGGCTCTCTCTGCAAAGCAGCCCTTTATTAAATGGGTCAGGCTTTGGCTCTGCATTTCACATCCACTCTCACTGAGGCCTGGGTTAGGCAATCCTTGGTGGATTTAGTAGTCTGGCTAACCCAACCAGAAGCTGGATAGTCCACAATGACTGTCGGCAGGCTGGGGAGCTGGAGGCACCAGCAGCTGCTCGGTCCAAGATGCTGACGCCTCAGAACTAGAGGGATCCCATTCAGAGACCAGAGGCGGCTAGAAACTCCCTGGAGAATCAATGGCAGAGTCCACTTTGGAAGAATAAAGAAGCAGGCATCTGAAGTCCTCAGGTGACCATAGCAGCCATCAAGAACCCATCTAAGAAGAATTGAGCTTGCATCTGGGGCTGTTGTTCCTCCAACTTTCATTCCATCCAAGCCTCCAGCCTATTGGATGGGGCTGCCCACACTCAGGGAGGGTCTCCTCTCCATTGGCTATCCCACATGCCAATCATTCCTAGACACACCCTCACTGACACACCCAGACGCCTCCTAATTTTAGGCATCTCTTAATCCAGTCAAGTGGACAATTCAGAGTAGACATTACCCTTGGAGTTACAAGCCTCTGCACAGTTTGGGCAAATCAAAGCTGAGGAAGTAAGAGCAAGTGAGAAAAGAAGCTAAACCAGGACACCATGCCTGAGTTCAAATGCCTTCTAGCGTGTTCCTGGTTTTGACAAATTATGACCAAAGCCTTCCTTTCTCTCTTTTAATGTGCCCACCCTTTCCTCATCACCCCCTGCACTTTATCCCCACCTTGTCCATGTTGACTGGGAAACACTGGCTTGGGCCATTGCTGTAGAGGACTCAGCCATCAACCCTCTGCCAAGTTTTAATGACAGGTCCAAGTTCATTCAGTTAGTAAGCAGAAACCTGAGTCCCCTTGTTTTAGTCAGCTTGTTCACGACCCTGACCAAAGACCTGACAAGAAAAAATAAAAAAGGAAAAGTTTATTTGTGCTCATGGTTTCAGAGGTCTTGGTCTATAGAGGGCCAACTCCATCGCTTTGGGCCCAGGGTGAGGCAGAACATCACGGTGGAGGAAAGCAGCTCAGGATACAACCACCAGGGGAGCAGGGAGAACTCTACTCACAAAATATACACCCCAAAGTTACTCCCTGCCCAGTGATCCACCTCCTCCAGCCGCACTCTACCTGCCTACAGTTACCACCTATTTAACCCATGTCAGTGGATTATTAACCTCATAATCTAATCATTTCACCTCTAAAAATCCTTACATTGTCTCACACATGAGCTTTTGGGATTTATCCCATATCTAAACCATAACACCTGTAATTCTAAATTTCATGCATTTCCTTTTGAATAATCAGGTGAGAGGTAGGAAATTACTCCAGGACAAGAGGGCTTGCCAGTCCTCTCTCCCTAATGCTGGCCCCTCTAGGAAACAACTTTCTTCCACTAGGATTTGCTATATATTCCCTTCAGCTTCTCTAGAAGCCCTTACAGGTAGTAGCATCAGGCAGAGCTGGCTTGTGGAATTCAGAGTGCTCTCTGCTTTGATTTCTTTGCAGTCTTTAAAAGAGGTTGTAGAGACCCTGGAGTTTCTGCCAGTAGTGTTCTTAGCATCAGACACAGCTACTGCAAGGCATGTTTGTCCTCTCATCCTAGGAGACAAGGGAGGCAAGAGCAAGTCGTCTCCCCTCACCCACAGCCCTGAACAGTGACCTATCAATCCCATTACTACAGTATCCCACAAACCATCGGACAGAGACGGTGACACAAGTACATCAGACAGAGATAGTACCCCTGTGAACATCAGTCACACTGCCTTACATAAAATCCCAGGAAGAGATTGGGGTGCATTTTTGCCCTTTTAATCTAGTAGAAAAAAAAAACTTCTTAATCCTTGTTCAAACATTTTCCCAAATCCTCTCATGTTAATATTAAAGTGTCTCCACATTTCACCCTCAAATTAAGTCTAAGTTATTTAAATGATGTGATCCGAAGTTGACATTGAAGCTTAAATGGCAGATTGTGGCATTAGTGCTGGTGTGATGTTTACCAGTTCTTTTGGCCACATTTTGGGGATAAAATTCCAAAATTCTCAAGCTAATTATATAATATAAATAGTTCAGCTTTTGTGATCTCAGTGGCAGAAGTCAGAGTGAAACACCATGGGGTTTTTCTTTTTCAAGCTATCATTTAAATGTGGAAATGCCATTTAGACTCTTGTTCTAGACAGAGCAATATTACCCTCTTCTTCCTGGCCCTGTTGTAAATACAGTGAGAAATAATATCTAAACAGTTCCTTGATGGAAAAGTTCCTTTCTATACACTGCTGTAAATCAGATGAAGATATAATCATCTCCTATCAGAGAAAGATACTAACACCCCAGCTTACAAACTAATATTGCACTCGGAATTGACCCTGTGTCAGGAAGTAGCAAAAGTGTCCAAGCACACAAGAGGGATCTGATTCAATTTATTTCCTGGAAAAAAAAATGAGTGTATGGGAATCTTTCTGATTCTGGCCTTGGTCAGATAGCTAAGAACCCAGTGAAATAGGTGTTTGAGAAAAGAGCTAAATTCCAGGAAGGTTCTCTGAAGAAGTCCATCCATTTTATAAAAACTAAGGAAATAAGAGCAAATGGGTAAAGAAGCTAATCCAGGAAACTATGCCTGAGCCCCAGGTGCCTTTTTATGTCTGTAAATGCTGATTTTGACAAACCACTACCAAGGCTTTCTTTCATTCATTGGAAGGACTGGCCTTCCTAGTCCCTCCCTACACTTGACCCCCATGCTGTCTATGTTGGCTGGGAAAGGCTGGAGTGACCATTGCTGTTGAGTCCATTGCTGTTGGTCATTGGTCCCCAGTCTTCTGCTGAGCAATTAGTGCAAAATGAGGTGGTGCCTGCAGGGTATACCATGTCCAGCAACCCCATCTCAGCCTGTGGACATTTGAGGTCAGATAGTTCTGCTCTTTCACATTGGAGCTAACACAGGCTCTAGAGCCAGTCTACCCAGTTCCAAACTCAATTCCTTTTCACCTTAACATTTTTAGCCTCATTTTCTTGCTGGAAATGGGGTTCAAGAGCAGCACTTGCTTCTGTGGGTCATTGGAAGGATTTAAAGAGGTAAGGTGGGTAAAACATTTGAACTGGTTCATAGTAAAATGCCAGCGAGTCTCTTTTGGTTTTTTGCAGTCACTGTCATTATTACTAGTGTTGTGGTTGTTGTTGGTGGCAGTGGTACGGTAGTACGTGTGTGTGTGTGTATGTGTGTGTGTGTGTGTTTTTAGAGGGAGAAGGAGAGCAAATCCAGGGTCACCACAAAGGATTCACCTTTGTGATCTCGTACCCTTCTCAATAATTCTATGAGGCTTATTATCACCATTTCAAATGTGGAAACCAAAATTCAGATGAATGAAGGTGTCTATGTATCATCACAAAGCTAGTCCATGGCAGACTCAGTCTGTTTCGTGAACGTGAAGTAAGGTGCTTCTCGTGCCTTCTCTGTGCTCTGTGCCTGCCTCTGTGACTTCTGTGTCTATCTGGTGGCTTTCTGGCATGCCTCTCCTCTACCGTCACTCACCCCACTCCCAACTTCTTCCTCCCCAGTGACCACCACACCAGGGGACAAATGATAGGAGCAAGAGTGTTTGAGGGATTGGGCAAAAAAAAGCTGCCACACTGTTAGTGAGCACCTGTGTCTAGACAGCACCCTTTGGTCACATTCCTCCTGATTGACACATTCCATCATACGTCATTTGAGCCTTTGGGTACCAGGACCCTCTCTCTGAGCAAGGGTGGCATTATCAGTTTTTACCCATACCCCTTTATTTTCTCTAGGTAAAATAACAATCCAAAAATAGCAAAGAAAAGCCAATAGCTAAAGGAGCTGTTAGGACTTTCAAATGCTGTTTTTCAAGATGTTCCAAAAATCCTTCAGCGTGGCCAAGCATAAATAACCATGGTGAGGATTGTCCTTGAGAGGCCCTCCCCCTGGAGGAGTGTTATCATCCCCAAACAAAAACAAATGACCAGTGGAGATTTTCTTTGGAGGACTCTGTCCACCCTACGCTGCGTCTTTCATGAAGCAATATGCATAAATGGTTCTTTTGTCAAGGTTAATTCATTTTTTTGCTTGCAAAGGAGCACTAGAGATGGAAGGCTCTGTTTTCCTTATTATGGCTCAACCGCAGCTTTGAAATGTGTGCGTAATGGGCCACTGACAGGTGCTCTCAAGAACCTCAGCCTAGATTGACAGAAGGCTATTTCTTCTCAAGGCGTAAGTACTTGAACAGGGAGGGAAAAAATGGCCTTGTTTCCTCTTGCAGACTTCCATTTTATTTGCTTCTTTTTATGATGTCATTAGAAACTGTCCAAGTTTCAGGAGGAGTAATCATTCTTTAGATTTGCCAATATTCTGCTGCCTAAAGTTGGGTGGAAGCTAGCTCTGTGCCAGAACGGTATTGCTTATAACTGCTGAATCTTCTTCCAAAGTGTCCAGACTGGGGATATTCTCCAGATAGTCCCCAGGAGGGGTGAGGGGAGGGACTGCACTCCATACAGTCTCTAAAAACTTATTAGCAGGAAAAAAAAAAACAGTTTACAAATACTAGTTGTTGTTGTTGTTGTTTTCCCTTCATCCCCCTGCAACCACAAAACTAGAAACCGGTGGTAAAAATCACAGAGATCATTTACCCAGTTTCCCCCAAAATCCCCCCCAAATACCTCTCTAAGGTTTGAGCTCCAATATGAGAATAAAAGAGGTACATCAATCTATACTTCAGCCTCTTGGGATGCAACCTTTACTGTTTGGCCATCTTTAACGTAGCCTAAGGACTGTCTCAGACCACAAGTCAACCTACTTTGTCTTCTTTGCAGAAGAGCCGTGCTCTAAAGGGAGATACTTTGTGGATTGTGTACAATTGTATAGACCTTGAATTCACACGTGCCTATAATATTTTCCATGGGAAGGAGAAATTCCCAGTGACCCTGTCTGAGCCAACTTGCCCTGGTAGGAAACTCTTCTTCCACCAGAACCACCCTGAATCTCTCAGAAAGAATTGATGCCTTGTGTACTTCCAGGATAGTGAATGCTGTGCTTGGGTGTTCCCTTATAGATCTTCCTCCTCACTGGCTGGAAGCTCCAGGAAGACACTTCATACCCTCTTCCCAGGATGGCCGTAAAGCTAACACTGCCCCTGGCAAGTCCCCACGTTTTCTTGGCCTTTGACAAAAAGGATATCCAAGTTGGAAGGCTAACAACTGCCCCCTGAGCAAGTTTAGGAATGAAAAAACAAAAACCAAACCTGCTAAGCAGATGTTTTAGAGAAATAAGACTCTGGGGATTGAATGTCAATGGCCCTGACATTGAATCCTCACCAGCTGCTTCATAAACCTATTGTTCCATTTCAGAAGTGTTCATCCAGATTCTCCTCTCACATTGGCCCACAGTGTGTTCAGAAAGCACCACACAGGGCTGAGCCCATCTCTAAATCAGGAAGTGAGTATGAGCAGAGGTTCCAGAAGGAACCCATCCTCCGAATGACAAATTTTAGACCCCATACTCATTTACATGGAAAAGCAGAATCTCATCTCAGGGTTCTTCCAGAACTTGACTCATCATCTCTCATCTCATAGTTTTACCCACATTGATATTTACCTACCTTGAGGTACCTATATTTACCTACATTGAGTTTTACCTACATTGATATTCAATATGGACATTTTGACAAGCCATTGATCCGTCCACACAACTCATGTACTGAATGTTTATTACATGTCAAACTGCGTGTTAGATACCAAGAATTTAGCAGAAGTACCTAGGTAGTTACAGTACTGATTCACGGAGCAACAGGAAAGATAGATCTTAAACAATAAATTTCACAATTGGTCTATTAATTACAGTAAGTGTTTTATTCTACTCAGGCTACTGTAACAGAATACTATAGATGGGTAATAAACAACAGAAATTTGCTCCTCACAGCTCTGGTGGTTGGAAAAACCAAGATCAAGTCACCAGTAGATTCAGTGCCTAATGAGGGCCCACTTCGTTGCTTACAGACAGCCTTATTTACACTCTATCCTCACATGGGAGAAAGAGGAAACCAACTCTCTCGGGCTCTTTTAAGGGCTCTAATTCCATTCATAAGGGTGGTGTCCATTCATCAGACCTCATCGCCAACCGTAGACCTTATCTCCAGAAGTCTTCCTGTGGGAATTAGTGAATTTGAGAGGAACACAAACCTTCAGTTCATTTCAAAAACCATTGCCACAAAGATGAGCTAGGACCACAAGCAAGTACAACTGGGGGACCCAACACAGAAAGTGCCATGTTGAAGCTGCAATATGGAATATGGGAGTGACCTTGGGAGGAAGAGGTCAACAGAAAGAACCCTTAGGACAGCCCCCAGGTCTGCAGAAGACTGGCGCAGGACAAAGGCACCTTCAGACTCTATGCAGAGGCACCAATGTGGTGACACTCTTGCAGCTCACTAAGGGTTAGGGGAAGTGTCGATGGGAAAACGAGGGATTCCTAAGGAACTGAAATGCAAGAGGAATAAGTAGGCTCTGCAAAATGAGAAAACTACTACCAGATGAAGCTTCTCCCCATGACTCTATACAACCTCTTCTCTCGCTCCTTTCCTCTCCCTCCTCTTTACCTGTGTCCCAACCTCTCCTTCCTTCTCCATCTATAAGCTATCTCTTTCTATCTTGCTTCTCAAGTGTCTTATTCGGCTTTGGACTGGTCCAATATGGCAGCCAACCCTAATTTGACACAGTTGTTCAGTTTTCAACTTCATCAACCAACTTTAATCTCAGTATTTCTTAGTTTGATTGCTTAAGAGAGTTACTCATCTGATGGACTATTAGCTATATAATGAAGTCCCCTCCCCAGCCATTAGGATGGAATATGGAACCCTTGCCTAATCCAATCATCCCAGTGTCGTTTTTATTTGTTCTTTTTACTTATACATGACCATAGGGTATATGCTGACATATTTATACAAACATGGAGTACAACTTACTCTAAGTAGGATCCCAGTCTTGTTGTTGGACATGATGTGGGGATTCACTGTGGTGCATTCCTATATATATATGGCATAGTGTAATAGTGCCCACAGAAATGGCTTCAGAGTATGTGCATAAATCAGACTCCAGGTAGAAATTCTGGGATGAAAGATTCTCCATCTTTTGTGGATGTTACAAGGGGAAATAATCAGTCTTTCCGTAGATTCTGAGATGGGATGTAGTGAATTCCAAATCATAAGCAACATTTTTATGACATTAGCCCATTTTGTCCCAGCATCTCAGGGAGAACACATATAAAAACTTAAATATAGTATAGAATATATAATCATGTAATAATAAGAATATAAATATATAATCATATTAATATTCCAGGTAAGCTTAGGATTATTATTTCCAACTGATTTTAATGCACCTGTGTCAATTTTCTTGAAATATTCACAGCCTTGTAAATGTGGGACTTAATGGGTTAAGGGGAGTCAGACTGAGCATGAAGCCATCCCAGAGAAGCCAAAACCAAGATTATGAAGGTGACATTATCTGAGCTTTGCCTGAAACTGGGTCTCACCCAGGACATTCCCAAGCCAATCAATTCCTTTTCTTGTTGAAGCCAGTTCCTGTTGTATTTTGCTCTCCCTTGCAAAAAATAAAATGAAAAGTCAACTGACTTGGCTTGCTTCTTATGTCACTGTTTGTGGACTTGGAATTGGGAGGGCAATTCCATATTCCAAGTGAGAAATGGTTCTTTGATTAGTGATTGATCCAAATGATATTTAAGGTACCGGACAACTTAGAGTTACGGGCAAACAAACGGTTAGGCTGGGGTACGTTGCCTTTGGAACTGAACTCATAAGTATGGAAGGAAAAAAATAGAGGTCTGTTTTGATACTGAATTACACTCTCTTCTTTTCTAAAGAATTTTAATCACATTTTTCACCACTTCATTAATTTTTTCCATTTTTCTTGAAAACGATATGTATTCTTCTTAGAAATAGCCACAGGCTGTGTTTGAAACATCTCAAATGAATTCATTTTGAATTATTCATGTGAGAAAATCTCTATAGATCCCAGAAATAGGGTGTCTTTCTGTTTCCATAACTTAAAAACAACTTGACTGTGTTTTGCTAAAAAGAAAACCATTTAAACAGAAAAAAAAATCACCCCATTTTGCTTTCCACAAATCAAATTTGCTAGAGAAAAAAAAAATTAGAACTTTAATAAAACATTCAACTCTTTCTTACCAGATGTGGATATGTATGTTCTTTTTTTACCTGTTAGAGATCACAAGCAACCGGAAGGCAGACTGCTTGGCTGCTTGCTGTCTATGCATTAAGGCTGAACATATTTTAGTAGAATACCACGATATTTGGGGAAATTCCATTAAGGGTAGATGCATCCTAACTCCGGGCCATGATACAAAATCTTTCTATATAATTCCAATTTTTGTTTACTCCTTTGTTCACATTTTGTTTTTGTTTTTTTCAAGGAACGCAAATTTCCCAAGTTTGTTTCCAAAGAAATGGAGAACATGTACATCGAGGAGCTGAAGTCCTCCGTCAACCTGCTCATGGCCAACCTGGAGAGCATGCCCGTGTCCAAAGGCGGGGAGTTCAAGCTTCAGAAACTCAAACGGAGCCACAACGCCTCCATCATCGACATGGGCGAGGAAAGCGAGAACCAACTGTCCAAGTCCGATGTCGTGCTATCTTTCTCCTTGGAGGTAAAAAGCCTTAAACCCTTGAAAGCTTCCTTGCAGCACAGGCCAGAGCTGAGTGATTAGATACAGCACAATCAGCCTCTTTTCCCCCCTTGAACCCTGGGAGCAGTTATTAAAATAACAGCTTGCTGAGCACAGGTCAGCTAATCAGCCAGTGCTTCTACCCTCTCCAGGAGCACACATTTTTTTTTTTTCTTGAGGAAATGGAATCTTAAGAACCACCTACTAAATGCAATCTCCCCTATCTTCAAACAGTGCTGAAGGATTTCATAAAGACTTGATGTACTTCAATTTAGAAGGCTTAAAATTTGGGTTCCTTCTAGCATCAGTTCATGGTGAACTGTAAATTTTCTTTCCCACCTTCTTAACGGCTAGAAGGGACCCCAGCAAGCACTTAGCTTTGCACAGGGGAAAAGAATCTGTGATGCCAAGTGGCGTGCCTGGCATTAGACAAGGGGAACATTTTGGTCAAAAGCAACCGATAGGTGTAGAATGCTGATAAGCACCGGACATTTCACCTTCAATAACTGCATGTAGCATCATAGTGGTCCTTGGAGGTATTTGCAGATGTGGAAACAAAGTCTGAGAGAGGTTAATACACCTGAAACTGATTGCCCAGCTAGTAAAGACACAGAATCAAGATTTGAAACGAGATCTATTAAAGTCCCCCAAATTGTGCTCTTTCCAAGGTGCCTTTCATTTCTTTCCATGTATGTAATTCTTCCCTGGATAAAAATATTCAATTGTACCCATTAGCACTTTGGATCCTTACACAACAGGCACAAGATACATATCATTATCTCACACACACACACACACACACACACACACACACACACACACACTTTGTAGATAAGAAAGCTCAGACTCTTCTAATCTGAAATTAAAACGAGGCAGGTTCAATGTCAAGGTGTCTTCCCACCATCACATGAGTAATACAATTGTTCTCCTGGGTCAGCAACAGCAGGATCACCAAGAAAATTTTGAAAATGCAAAGTCCTGGGCTGCATACAACCTACTGATCAGAAATTCTGAGTGTGGAACCCAGAAATCTCTAAGGTTTTTGTTGTTGATGTTGTTATTCTTTTTATTGTTTTAATTAATGTTTTTATTCTTTGTGTTGTTGTAGTTGTTGTTATTTTTAGATATGCATGGTGGTGGAGTGTATTTTGACACATATACATACATGGAGTGTAACTTATTCTAATTAGGATCCCATTCTTGTGGTTGGACATGATGTGGAGTTTCCCTGGTCGTGTGTTCATATATGAGCATAGGAAAGTTCTGTCATTCTACTTTGTTTCCCATTCCCATTCCCCCTGCCCCTCCCTTCATTCCTCTTTGTCTAATCCAATGAACTTCTAGTCTTCCCTCCCCTCCTTATTGTGTGTTAGCATCTTCATATCAGAGAGAACATTGATTTGGGGGGATTGGTTTATTTCACTTAACTTGCTATAATTCCATTCCTCTGTATGGCTGAGTAATATTCCATTGTGTATATGTACCACATATTCTTTATCCATTCATCTGTTGAGGAGCACCTAGGTTGTTTCCATAGCTTGGCTGCTGTGAATTGAGCTGCTATAAACATTGATGTAGCTGTGTCACTGTAGTATGCTGTTATTCTGTTTAGTTATACATGACAGTAGAATCTATTTTGACATATTTACACAAACATGTATTATATCTTATTCTAATTAGGATCCCATTCTTGTGGTTGGACATGATGTGGAGTTTTCCTGGTCGTGTGTTCATACATGAACACAGGAAAGTTCTGTCCCATTCACTCCACTGTCTTACCTGTTCCCATGCCCCTCCCTTCCCTTCCTTCCCCTTTGTATGATCCAGTGAACTTCCAGTCTTCCCTCCCCCACTTATTGTGGGGTAGCATCTGCCTATCAGAGAGAAGTCTCTGGTTTTACAAGCCTGACCAACAATTCTGATTCATACTGAGTCTGAGAACTATGTGGCAAATGTGACAGCCCTGTTGTTCTGCCTTGAATTAAGCCAGTGGGAAAGTTCGTATTTTTCCTATCCACTTAGTCCTCCTTTTGTAATGGTGTTTCTTCTTCCAGAGTCCAGCCGAATGATTTTCACACACATTACTCATGGTAGCTGGCTGATGGTGATTTGGTTCTGATTCTTAAATTCCTCCCCCTCTCCCTTCTCCTTTCTCCCCTCTTCCATCTCCTCTCTCATGACAGAGCAGACCCCAAATCACTAAATATTAGAATAGCAGGTAATCAAATGCAGCTAAGGGTAGTAGTGGGAAATATGAGAAATAGCCAATGATACCTCTTGGTCCCTGACCACACCAGTGTTTTTCCTCAGTCTTGCCCAGAGACTGTGCAGCCCCAGATCTGTTTTTGTTCTGACTCAACAACACTGGCCCTCACAGAGTTCTCCTATAGTATTCCTCTTCATTTGGACGATCACTGGCATTTCAAAATTAGATTTCCGACTGCAATGCTGATTCACATTCTCACTTTCTGGTAGGAAAACTGGAGTATCTGGTGACTCTAAACTGGGGAGGGAAACTGGCAGCTGTTCCCTTGAGACGGAGCCTGAGTTCTCCAGCTTGCCACAGTCCCCACCGCTCCCTATCGCATCTCTGACTGTAACGTCGACTGGTCCTAGCCTTTCTCATACTTTATTTGTGCTATCGCTTACCTTATTGTAAGGAGAAAAGTGAATTCATTGCTTGTGTATCTGCCAAGAGGTGAATCACAGGCTAGAGTATTTTTTAAGAAAATAGGAGAGAATCTATTTCTTGGTGGAAATGGCAGTGGGGGCCAGGGAGAGGGGAAATGACCCTATTTGCTCATTATGGAAAAAGAGGTCTGATTAACTCGTACGGCCTGCCTGGACCTGAGAGTATCTGGGTCAGGAAGCTTGTCTTTCCGGCTGGGAGACCACTGGCTGCACTATGAGGAACCCCAGCTTCCTTCCAGACTGGTGCAGCACCATGGGTGGACACCAGACACTGTTTCCCCCTGAGATGCCATCTGAGGACATTGACCCCAACCTCCCCCCTGTGTGGTTCTGTCTCCAGGTGGTGATCATGGAAGTCCAAGGCCTTAAGTCCTTGGCTCCGAACCGCATCGTGTACTGCACCATGGAGGTGGAAGGAGGGGAGAAGCTGCAGACGGACCAGGCTGAGGCTTCTAAACCAACGTGAGTGGGGTTCTCTGTGATCCATCTGGAGAGGGCTGGCGCCATCGGTTCCGTCTTGGCCAGCTCCAAGATCAAAGTCGGGTTTCCCCCAGGAGGACAGAGCAGGCACTCGCCTGGTTCATTTATCCAACAAGATGACTTGACTACATGTTTAATTTGGCAGCCACAATAAAGGTTCCAGTCCCTTCTAAACTGAGAACACTAGGGAATGGAAGAAACGGCCTCGTTTCCAGGATCTTTACATATTCTTAGATTGCTTAGCTTCACCGTGTGTGCACGAGAGCTTGACATAAATTGGTTTTGTTATCTTTTCTTTTTTGGGGGGGAAAGAGGTACTGGGGATTGAACCCAGGGCCACTTGACCACTGAGCCACCTCCCCAGCCCTATTTTGTGTTTTATTTAGAGACAGGGTCTCCCTGAGTTGTGCAGGGCCTCACTTTTGTGGAGGTGGTTTTGAACTTTTGATCCTCCTGCGTCTCATCTTCCTGAGCACTGGGATGGCAGGCGTGGGCCACTGCACCCCGCTGGTTTTGTTATTTTTTCTAACTACTATTTGGTTTACAGCATAATTTTTTTTTTCAAGATCTTTATGAGTCCCGAAGTACATTAGCCAGACAGCGTGTTATAGGGGACACGGGACATTAATTCATTAGGTCGACACAGTTTCCTGCCATGTGCACTGTGTCCAGGTGGCATGGAGGAGGGGGAAGGAGAAGGTCCCTGTTGCAGCCATGCAGTGCTCACAGGTTCGGGCGGCATCAGAAAAACAGAGAACTGTAAAGGCAGCAGCCCTCTATGGCTCCATGGGTTCCACGCCCATCAGTTCAACTAACTGGAGTGCAAATGTCTGAGGGAAAAAAAAAAAAAGGTCTGAACTGAACCGGCACAGACCTGTTTTTCTTTTTCTTAAACCCTAAACTACACAGGATAACGACTATTTCCATGGCACTTACATTGTACTAGGTATTGTAAGTGATCTAGAGATAATTTAAAGTACCCAGGCAGATGTGCATAGGCTATATGCAAATACCATGCCATATTTGTAAGGGACTTGAGGACCCATGGATTTTGATATCTACAGGGAGAAAAGGAGGAATCTGGAAAGGAGCCCATCCCTCTAGGATATGAAGGGTCAACTAAATTATAAATGCTGAGAAAAAAAAAAAAAGTCCTTCAAGATAGCAGGGACACTTGAACCAGTTTGTGGGGACACAGTTAGGCCTTCCTTAGGATACCTGAAATGTTTAATATAAATTATGAAAGTCAAAGAATGGAGGTGGAGTGGAGAGCAACCCAGGTGGTGTGAACAGCTTGTGCCGAGGTCCTGTGGTCAGCTAAGGCCTGTGGCAAGGAGGAATTCAAAAAAGGCCAGCGGTGCTGGAGTTTGGAGAGGAAGAATTCCCTAAGCCACCAGAGAGGCAGGCAGTGGCCATCCCAGAGGGTCACGTAAGCCCACAGAGGGGAAAGCTTAGGGATGCGTGGTGGGATATGTGTTTTGGAAGGATCTCTTTGGCTGTAGAGGAAGGGGCCCCGAGGTGACGCAGGAAATCACTCAGGATCCTGGGACCATGGTCAGCAGGAAGGGTGATGGTTAGTTCACTTGGGTCAATAGAATCTCAAGCCTCAAGGATTCATGAGAGATCACTGCTGTGTTCCCTCCCCACCCCCTGCCTCGGTCCCTTCCTTTCCTATCTCTGTGAAGCCACCTAGACTAAGGAGCACCTTTTGTTGATGGTGGGAGTGGTGGGGGTGTGAATTCATCAGAGAGTCCTCAAAAGAGTCCCCTCCACCAGCGGCTCACTGCCTGGCCTCCCCCAGAGCATCCTGAGCTGTTTGGCGGAACAGGAATCACTCACCAGGATGTTCAGACAAAATAGTTCAAAGAAAACCCTGAAGTTTCCCAGGATGCCGGAGAACCAGGGCCTCGTGCCGTCAAGGGGTCCTCCGCATCAATAGGCAAAGCCTGGGGTGCTCAGAAGCTGGGTGCAGTGAATGAGAGCGTGGGGACCCTTGTCTTCAACTTGAGTCCACGCTGACAGTGAGGGCCACCTCTTTTGCTCTACCATGGGTAAAATCCCAGTGTCCCCTGCAGTGCCTGCTCATGATCAACACAGTGATGTTAAGATGACCACTTATAGGTGCTTTTGGGGGGAAAAAATGAGTGGCACTCGGGGAAAGAAAAACATATTTAGTGTTTCTGACAACCTCTAGAGAGGCTGGGCCCAACATGGTGTCAGATAAAGAAGGAAAGAGAAAACCTGCGATGTGCCTAACAGGCTGCTGCGTCCTGGGGACTATTTCGACTCAGTGGCGATTCATGTCATTTTATTGTGTGTCACAGCTTCAGCTGGAAAAGGAAATGATGAGTTGATTTTCCTGTGTTTACAAGCATTTAAAACAATTTCATAAACAAATGGAGACAGCTGGGTGTCCCCACGCAAAACACTCATAGCTCACACCCCTCTTTATATCTGACCCTACGTGAATGTTATCATGTCCACACCCATCAGCTTCTCCCACTGCAGCAGACATGCACTTTTTCTTAAAGATTCCTCTTTCATCATTGAGAATTATTCAAATCCTACAGAGGGTTTGTTGATTACTTTTTTGGTTTTCATTTTGTTTTTGTTTGGTACCAGGGATTGAACCCAGGGGCACTTAACCACTGAGCCACATCCCCAAACCTTTTTTAAAAATATTTTATTTAGAGACAGGGTCTTACTAAGTTGCCTAGGGCCTTGCTAAATTGCTGAGGCTGGCTTTAAACTTGCAATTCTCCTGCCTCAGCCTCCCGAGCCTCTGGGATTACAGGTGTGCACCACCACATCCAGATGGTTTCAATTTGTAGTGCAGGCTTTTAAAAAAAATGTAAATTTGTTCTTTTTAGTTATACATGGTAGTAGAGTATACTTTGACATATCATACAAACATGGAGTCTAACTCCCCATTCTTGTGGTTGGACATGATGTGGAGTTTCCCTGGTCATGTGTTCATATATGAACATGGAAAGTTCTGTCCCATTCACTCCACTGTCTTTCTTATTTCCATCCCCCTGTTCTTCATTCTCCTTTGTCTCATCCAGTGAACTTCTATTCTTCCCTCTCCCCCTTATAATATGTTGGCATTCACATATAAGAGAGAACATTCAGCCTTTTGGTTTGGGGGGATTGATTTATTTCACTTAGCATGATAGTCTACAGCTCCATTCATTTACCAGAAAATGCTTTCATTCTTCTTTATGGCCGAATGATATTCCATTGTGTATATCCACATTTTCTTTATCCATTCATCTGTTGAAGGGCACCTAGGTTGTTTCCATAGCTTGGGTTTGTTATCTTTTCTTTTTGGGGGGGAAAGAGGTACTTGAGTATTGGGAATTGATCTGCTATAAACATTGATGTGACTGTATCACTGTAGTATGCTGATTTTAAGTTCTTTGGGTATATGCCAGGGAGTGTAATAACTGGGTAATTCCAATAATGTAAGCTTTTTAACCAAGATCAAGCCCAACCCCAACTTGCTGGTAGGAGCTACCTAACATTGTGAGCCAAATCTTTCCAGATGAAAAGTGCCATAATTAACTCATAACATCTGCTGTGGGTGAGGAAGAGGTCCAGGTACCCTGTATTTGCTGGGTCTATGGTGTCAACAAGGTCGACCCAGAGTCTGAAATCTGGGTGTTTCTTCACACCTTCCTTTCTGCTATTTTGATTGTCCTTAAAACCTTTCCTCACCTTTCTCCAGATGCTCTTCTGTTCCCTGTACCCTTCTTTCCCCTTCCCTTGGTCACAGCTAGTTCTAGTGGCCTTCCTCGCCTTCCCTTTCCCCGGGAGGATCACCCGGGCTGTTTGTCCGGATCTGTTTTCCGTCTGCCTCCCGAGTTTTGATTTACTTAGAACCCTACATTTCTTTTCTTGGAGTCTTTTTTTCCCTCCTCCTTTTCCTCCCTCTCCACCCACCTTCACTTACAATTTCTTCCATCCCTAACCTCCAGCTCTCACCTGGGCTGCTTGATGTTGATTGTCTCCCTGGGAGGCTCTCTGTCCTTGGTGCTGATGACTCTATCTCACCATTTAATGATTGTAGGTAGCCCTTCTCCTGCCCTGTTCATCTTCTGAATCTCGGTTTTTACTGTTCTTACAGCTTTTCATGCCCGTGCTCTCTGTGACCATTCTAAACCAAAATTCCACCTAACCCCGCTTTGTCTATCCCGCATAAATTATTATCACTAAGTATGACTTGGTACCTGCGATCAGAACAATATTGTCTATTGCTTACAATATTGAGGAATGTGGTTTTGGTCTCTCTCTCTCTCTCTCTCTCTCTCTCTCTCTCTCTCTCTCTCTCTCTCTCTCTCAAGTATGGTCACAAATTCAGGAGTGCATTATATAACCCAGGTTGGCCAAGAGAATTCCCTTTAGAACTGTAATCTACAGAGCCCTCAAGAAAAACAAGGGCAGAGTTAGTACCATGGTCAAGTGAATTGCAGAAATTCAAGACATTACATCTAAGTTATCCATAGTGTATGTTGGCTTGAACCTGCCAACAGTAAATAACCCTGTTTAACTTTATGTAATGTTTAATGATTTCCCCCAAACTTCTTTGAACTAATACCTCTTCACATCCACTGGAAAACACTGGTCTTTGTTGTCAAATGTAGTCGTGGAGAATTCTGCGCTCTAACATACCCTCCTTTTTTCCAATAACATTTCTTCCTTGGCCACCAGAGCCTTGCCCAGCATATATATTGGATCAGTTGCATAATATAAGAATTCTGTGCCCGTGAGTTAAATATATTTCATCGCTAAAGAAACACTGTGACAGGGGTAGAAGGGGCCAACTTTTATACTCAGCTAAATTACCACCCCTGCTCACCCTTCCTTTAATCAATCCGCTACTTGTGGGCTATTTTTACCATATCTCCTCTCAACTGTTTTTCTCCCCTCCTGGTTTTCCCCCCCACACACAAAATGCCTTTATTTTATGTATTTATATTTATGTGGTGCTGAGAATCAAACCCAGTGCCTCACACATGCTAGGCTCTACCACTGAGCCACAGCCCCAGGCCCTCTCCTGGGTAAAAAAACCTCCAAAATGGGAAGAGCCAAGAGAATATATGATCAAAAGTTTCCATGAGCTAGACTTATTCAAAATCATGGCCTTCATTTGCAACATGCTGCATCTGCTTCTTGTGAGAAACCAATGAGCAGAAGGAATCGAAATCCTGTTATTAGTTGAGGAATCTCAGGAAGGCACAGGAATGAAGAAGGGAAATTCTTTGTGGATTCGGAACCAGGTACCTTTGTCCAGGTCCTGTGAGGTAGAGCCCCGCAGCTGTTCTTGCCATATGGAGATGGTTTTCAAAAGGCAATACTCCTTTTTTTTTTTTTTTTGGTACCAAGAATTGAACCCAGGGGCCCTTACCCACTGAGCCCCATCCCCAGCCCTTTTTTATATTTTATTTAAGAGACAGGGTCTCGCTGAGTTGCTTAAGGGCCTTGCTGAATTGCTTAGGGCCTTGCTAAGTTGCTGATGTTGACTTTGAAGTCTTGATCCTCCTGCCTTGGCCTCCTGAGCTGCAACAATACTGTGACCTCTGCTGATGAGAGGTTATGTTAGGTGTTACCCAGCGGGCATCGGGTAACATCAAAAAGGGTGAAGAGGAAGTTCCTCCTTTTCCACTTGATTTTCAGTTCTTCTTATCTGATTAAAGAAAGGAAAGCATTTTAATCTGGGGTCAGAGGCTCCTTGACAGCTCTTCAGGACTCATATATGCACCAGGATCCAGCTGGGATTTACACAGCCTCCCCCATTGTGCTTAACTGTTGTCCGTGGCTGGTGGGGATGCTGTGTCCTTTTGTGGCAGTGACATGTCTTCCTTTTTAAAGAAATATATTAACATTTTTAAAAATGAATTCATTTGAATAAGATATATTAAGTAAATAATAGCACAGGTGGTACCTAGATTTGATAAAAAAAAAAATTGTCCTGAAAATATCTTGGGTTGAAGTATAAGAATAGCAGAGGCTGGGAAGCTGATGAGCAAATCACTTTCATTTAGAAAAATTGATCTAAAGTAACTTGACGTATTCCCTGATTCGAAAGTAGGCTCCAAAATCACAGTCTTTTTTGGTGGTTGGGGGCCGTGTGAATGACCTTCTAAATGAAGCAGGCCCTGAGGATTAATCTGCATAGCAAATTTCATCCCAGGAGAGGGTTGGACAATCCAGCATGTGCAAAAACTGCACCTTCATATTTTTTCTCCCGGGTTGCATTCAAGGGGTTGGAGCACAGGAGATTTTTTAGCCTGACCTGTCTCCCCTATCATCATCACAATGCCATCAACTTTAAGGGAATCCCCACTGTCGATTGTCCCCAGGGGCTCCTTTGAGGCCTTTTTCTTACACTAGGCATATTAATATGCAATGGAGGATGCCCTTCCCATCCTTTTCTTTTTTTGGGGGGGAGAGGGTGTAGTACTGGGGATTGAACTCAGGGGCACTCAACCACTGAGCCCCATCCCCAGCCCTTTTTATATTTTATTTAAAGACAGGGTCTCACTGAGTTACTTAGGGCCTCACTAAGTTGCTGAGTCTGTCTTGGAACTCGCGATCCTCCTGCCTCAGCCTCCTGAGCCTCTGGGATTACAGATGGGCACCCCCATGCCCAGTTCCAACCTTTTCTTTAGGGCTCCTTGAAGAATCCCTTGCAGAGGCTGCCTACCACACATGGTTGGCCCTTCATTTCTTTCTCTTTCCTGGGTGCAGTTGTTTATCCTGCCCATCTCCCCAGGTACCTAGTTTATGAGATACTGTTACAGCAAGAACTGCTTTGCCCCAGTGATGGACATCCCCTGGCCCAAGCGAGAGTCCTGTCTGATCTTCAAAGGGGAGACTATTCCTGTCCCCTAGGGTCATAAACTGACCATGCTGAAACCTACTACCACAGGCACTGAGGATTAAATATCAGCACATTTAAAGACTGTTGCTGAAAAGAAAGGAAGTTTAAGCTAACACATCTGAAAGTATGTCATTCTGAATTGAAACCAAAGATGCCACTGGCCCTTTGATTGTTAAACAAGTCCACCGCCCCCTGGGAAGCCACAGGCTCCATGATGTATGGATTCTATTATTGCCAGGAGTGGAAAACATACACACACACACACACACACACACACACACACATACACACAATCAGACTGCATCCTGCCATTTTTCAAGGGAACAAGTAATAAAATGCCCTGACTGAGAAATCATGCCACAGCTCCAGATTTGTTTTCAAGGACACTTCATCTGATGAGACCACGTGAAAGCCAAAGCCAAACCCAAGGCAGCAAGCAACGTTCTAGAATTTTCTTCCATGAAATAGATTTGTCCAAAATGGTGCAACACAGAATGTGGGCCAGACTTCTGATGCCCAAATTATTCATAGAAATGGAATTCTGTTAAATCGCCCCCACATCGAGTTGCAAAGTCAGAAAAGGAAGTTACTCCTTCTGATGGCTTTGTCTTGTGTACCATCTTCTCAATAGGACTACTTCCTTTCTCAATTTAACCAAAAATATTTTCTGCGTAAAAGGCCCTTGGAATGGTGTAAATGGAAGCAGAACATCTTCTCTGAATGGATCCTTTGAAATGTTGATGCAAATGAATAATATGGAAGGGTGGGTGTTCACGTTCCCTCTGCAAATGTCCATGGAATGTTTATTTTCCTTGTGTCCAGCTAGCACTGGAGCTAGAGCTGGGAATGATATATATCAGGCCTTGACCTTGGAGTCTCTCTCTGCTTCCTTGTGTCATGAACATTCTAATCGAGGACATGGGCGCCAAGCAAATTAGCCAATAAATTTGTTAGGTCATGTCAGATTGTAATCTGTGTTCTGAAAGAAATGAACAGGCTTCTATGACAGGAAGTCATGGAGCATAGGCTGCCCCAGTGGCCATGGAAAGCCCTGGGGTATGTGAAGCTTGACTTAACACCTGAGAGATGAGAAGGAGCCAGAGAAATATCATTTCTAGCAGAGGGAACATCAGGTAAAAAGGTTTTGAAATAGAAAGGGATGTTAGGATTTGGGTGGGAGGTGTCCCCCAAAAGCTCACGTGTGAGACGGTGCAGGAAGGTCCAGAGGAGACATGACTGGGTGGTGAGAGCCTTAACCCAACCAGTGAATGGACCCCTGATGGATTAACTGGGTGGTGGCTGGAGGAGGTGGGTGTGGCTGGAGGAGGGGGCATTGGGGGCGTGGCTTTGGGGTCTCTATTTGTCTCTGGAGAGTGGAGTCTCTCTCTGCTTCCTGATCACCATGTGAGCTGCTTCCCTCCACCACACTCTTCCTCCATGATGTCCTGCCTCCCCTCGAGCCCCGAGGAATGGAGCCCGCTGTCTATGTACTGAGACCTCTGAAATCCTGAGCCCCCCAATAAGCTTTTCCTCCTCTATAACTATTCTGGCTGGATCTATTGCACACATATATTTGCCAGCTATTAGTGACAGAGTGAGAGATCATACAGACATAACCTTTGAAGTTGCAGAGACATGGGAAAGAGCTGATTGGAAAAAATCCAATCATTTGGGCACAATGATATGTTATCCAGGAGCCACCGTAGCTTCTGAGAACTTGAAAAGCCACTGCATAGAATAAGGAATGAGACATCCTGAAAAGCACCTGCTTTCCTGTGGACCTTCCTCAACACCCCACGCTCAAGTTCACGGTGGAGAAGTCATCTGCGTAGGAGAGACAGTGTAGTGGGAACACAGATGCAATTTCTCTTGTTCTCCTTTCCTGAGAAAAGGCTTAAGTTTCCTTCAGAGTTAATTAAGTCAGAAATGGTAAAAAGCCAACGCTGACCCAGAAATTCAATCCTGCTGGGCTCCCAGAAGATGTGTAGGTTGGGAGGAAGGAAAATTATAATCACCGTTTGAGCTGCTTAGAGACAGTTTCTGCCTCTCAATCGAGAAAGTTTGGTCCAGAAACCCCAACATGTATGGAAGAAAAATTTGTCAGCATGAAGGGGAAGGTCCACTCACTGGCAAGACCCAGGCAGTCAGGTAGACAGTAGAAAGAACTGGGGTGCTAAGGAGCAAGCTTCAGAGAGTGAGCTCTGGGTTCTACACCTGACTCCATCACAAAGTTACCAGCTTTCCAGCCCCTCCAAGTCCTGATGAGGAGTATCCCATCCCCCTTCTACCTCAATTCTCTCCTCTAGCTGGGGGAGGAATCATCATAAAAGAACCCAAGGAGTGGAGCCTGCTGCCTATGGACTGGGACCTCTGAAACTGTCATATCTTGCATCTGACTCAAAGACGGTGCAATTTCTCGAATAGGTAGGAGTTCCACAATTGGATGATCAAGTACAGGTTGGAGTTAGATATTGATATTCCAGGATATAAGTGTGAGAAGTCCAAGAAATCTCTGATTTCATGAGTCATTTCATCTTAGATTCATAAGCTACCAGGTTGTACTTTTCAAAATAGCTCTTCAATGGGCTGGGGTTGTAGCTCAGTGGCTGAGGGCTCGCCTCGCACAGGGGAGGCCCTGGGTTTGATCCTCGGCACCACATACAACAATAAATAAATAAAACAAAGATATTGTGCCCATCTACAATTAAACATTTTTTTTTTCAAATAGCTCTTTAAGGACTGACTGACTATAGGCCATCTCCTTTCTGAATGCCTTGCTGGAAAAGATCACCTGCCACTTGTACTATGGTGCAATCTTGGTGTGGGGATCCATTAATGTATGTGGAGGTCGTGGAGGTACAGCTGGGAACTGGCACCATCCACTGACCAGTCTAAGCCAGGTCTTTTATTCCTCCATAAGGATTAATGTATAGCTGTACCAAATTTGCTCTTGCTCCAAGTAAGTAGAGATATGTCTTTTTTCCCCCCCTTGGTACCAGGGATTGGAACCAACAAGTGTTTATCCCCTGAGCCACATCCCCAGCCATTTTTTATATTTTATTTAGAGGCTTAGGGCCTCCCTGAGTTACTATGGCTGGCTTTGAACTCTCGATCCTCCTGCTTCAGCCTCCCCAGCTGCTGGAATTACAGGCATGCACCTGGCTGTAATTACAGGCATGCACTTTTACAGAATGTTCCACACTGACATAGGAGCAACACCTAAACCAAATCAAAAGAGGAAATTAACACATTCGCTTCCCCTTCTCGGTCTCATCTCCTCCTTGGTTTTCAAGGCAGATTATACTGTGCTAGTGGGAAAGCTTGCTACTGATAAAGGTATTAAGGAGAAAAGATTTCAAGAAATAACCCACAGTTGAATCCAACCCCACAGAGCAAGTGAGCCGCTCTCTCTAGATAATGTCAGTGCTGGGTCCTTGGAGTCTTTCAGGAGGATAAATTTTAATTACATGTAAATAAGTCAGGCTCCACTCTAGCTCTACAGTGGAATCTTGGACCCAAGACTCCTCCTGACAGATGCAGCTGAAATAGCTGGTGGAAAATGCAGATTTTGTGCATACGCTTTAAATAATATTTCTTCCGTGACTCCTCTGTATAAGATACTGGGCTCCATCTTATTATTGGGATCATTTTTAAAAAAAGAGTTGATGCTCTTCTGACCAAAAAATTAATGTGTTAATTGCAAAAATAGAAAAGTTAAATATCACTCACAATCTCCACACCCAGAAATCCTCACTGTAAATATTTTGGATGTGTTTCTGATTTGCTTTGCTCAATTTACAGATGCACCCACACCCACCCAAAGATATATGCACATGATAGGTAATCTTTACCTTCAACTATGATGGGAGCTTTTGGATAAATTCCTAAAAATGGTATCATTAATTCACAGCAGATTATTTCCTCCGTGTTGAGGAGTGGGGTAACCAGCTCAGCCCAGTGTCCTCAGAATTTTCCAGTCTTAGCCCTGAGAATCCTGCATCTGGGATAAACTGGGACAGTTGTTCTCATTATTTGAATGAAGACTTGTACTCATTCTCCATCATCCTGTATCTTTGATCTTGCTGATTACGAGAGAATCTTAGATGTTACAATTATGGTGGGGGTCTCTTTGGTGGGGGAACCTGGAGGATGCATCATCCTAGGGGTCAGTGTAGGGCTGGAAATTGCTTGCTGAATTTGTTTGGGGGAGGCCTCTCTCTTTTCGGCTTCCACCATAAGGAAGCTGTCTTTGTCTCTGGCAGACTCAGAGAATTCCTTTCAGCCTGCAAATTCGAGCCTGGAATTAAGACACGGTTCAGCTGTTTGTATACAAACAGCAAGCAACTCTTTGTGCTCCAAGTAAAGTCACTGCCCAGCCTCACTGAGCAATCTTGGTTTGCTCCATTTGTCTGGATACATAAAAAGCTGCATGATGAGAATTATTATATTAATAACAGCAGAGTGCTACTTCATGTGACTAAGCAAGCAGATTACATCATGGTGCTTGCACATGGAGGTGAACGCAATTAACGTCTTAGTTATATTTATGCAGGATTCTGGGTATAAGCAGCAAGAGAAAGCAAAACTGTGGATTAAAATGTATAGCAAGAGGGCTGGGTTTGTGGCTCAGTGGTAGAGCGCTCACGTAGCATTCCTGAGGCACTGGGTTCGATCCTCAGCACCACATAAATAAAATAAAGATATTGTATTCACTTACAACTAAAACGATTCTTAAAAAATATACATATAGGGAGAGACATATACAAGAATGCAGCTTATTGTAGGAGACTTCCAGGGCTCACAATAACTAGCAATGGTATATCTTTTGTAAAATCGAATTTTTGTTCATGTTTTCTCCACTTTCTTTAACGTATTAGTGATCAAGACACTAAATCCATATTGTACATGTTAAATCAAGTAAAAATGGGTGTGTCTTGCTAAACAGGTTTTGGAACCAAGGTTAATTCAGGTGGGTTTAATTACTGTAAACTAAGATAACCTACCAACTTCATTGCCTAACAACTAAACTTTTTTTCTCTACATACTAAAGAAAAACATACGTATTGTATGTACGTGTATATATTTTATATATATTTTTCAATATCTCTCTATATCTATCCATCTCTATCTATATATCTCCAGACCTACTTTGCATTCCAATGTAGATATATAGATAGATATTTAAAGTATATATATAATATATTATTACTATATTTAATGTATTATAGAAAGATAGATATTTAAAATTATATATAATGTATTATATATGTATAAAATTTAGAAAAAGGACTCTGTTTTCCTTTGGGGTTTTATTTATTTATTTTTGTTGTTGTTGTTGTTGTTGTTGTTTGTACAGAACCCAGGGGTGCTTAACCATTGAGCCACATCCCCAGCCTATTTCTTTATTTTTTATTTTGAGACAAGGTCTTGCTAACTTGCCGAGGCTAGCCTCTAACTTGCGATCCTCCTGCCTCAGTCTCTGGCACTTCTGGGATAACAGAGCTGAACCATCATGCCCGGCTTATTATCTTTTCTTAACAAAGCAAACCAAGTAAAAGATTTGACCTGCATTTGAAATGGAAAATACTCAGAATTTAAGAAATAACCTTGAGGACACTCTAAACAGAGAGGCAGTTAACAAGGCTTAATTCTAAACCTAGGTTGCCAGGTGACTGAAAACACAAAGTCTCTTGAAACTTACACCAAATACCTTGTTAAAAAGTGGGAGTAGCTGGGTGCAGTGGTGCATGCCTGTAATCCCTGAGGCAGGAGGATTGCAGGTTCAAAACCAGCCTCAGCAAAAGCACGGTGCTAGCACCTCAGTGTGACCCTGCCTCTAAATAAAATACAAAATAGGGCTGGGATGTAGCTCAGTGGCCAAGTGCCCCCGAATTCAATCCCCAGTACTAGAAAAAAAAAGTGGGGGTTAATCACATAAAACTCCAAGCCAGTCGGCAGTATAACATGTTATTTACCCTGATTTTTTTTTTTTAGTTCCGAAGTTTTGACCACATGTATGAATGTTCTCTGCATGAGCTTAAACCAGTAAAGGTATAAAGACATGGCTTTTTCATAAGAGTATTTACTTTAAAAAGAAAATGAGGAATCATGGATCCACAAGTACTGTCAATTCAACCAAAAGATATGATTTGATACAGAACTGCTCTGTACGTGCTTCAAATCTCCAAACTCACTTCACATTCTGATTTAACCTATTTTTATCCATTCAATAAATGCTTTCATACAAATATGTATTCCACACTGCCCTAAGCACCAGGGTTATAACAATGAGCAAATCGACACTGTCCCTGCTCTCAGCAACACTGTATTCTGAAGGAAGGATACCTAAAATAATTAGATAAACAAATAAGATGACTTCTTAACACGTGAATCATAATAATCAAGGTGACCTGATGGCAAATTACTGGCTGGCCAGGAAGTATTTCCAGGAATGTGCTGTTGGAGTTGACACTTCAATGTCAAGTGCCCAGACCACTGAAAATCAAAACAAATAACAATCAAGGGGGAAAAAAAGAGCCAGTTAAAAGTCTCCAAAGGGATCTGAAGCAGTGGTGCACACCTGTAATCCCACTGACTCAGGAGACTGAGGCAAGAGGATTGCAAGTTTGAGACCAGCCTCAACAATTTAATGAGCCCCTGTCTCAAAATAAAAACAAATCAATAAATAAAGGCTGAGTGTGGTGGCACACACCTGTAACCCCAGCGGCTTGGGAGCCTGAGGCAGTAGGATCACAAGTTCAAAGCCAGCCTCAGCAACTTAGTGAGACCCTATCTCAAAATAAAAAGTTAAAAGGGGTGGGGGAGGGTGGGGATGCAACCCTGTGGTAAAATATCCCTGGCTTCAATACCCGGTATCAAAACAAAAAAGAAAGAAAAGAAAAGAAAACCCCCAATGTAGGAATTAGTTTGTGATACCCAAGGACAGAAATTCTAGCATTGTCTACAGAATGAGCAAGGGGTAAAGTAATAGAGTTAGGCAAGGATCCCCTGGTGGAGAGCCTTGTAGACAATGGAAAGACTTTGTTTTTCATCTTAGGGCAATAGGAAGCCCTGTCACTTCTCACTCAAAGGATTGCCCTGGTGCCTGTGACTCTGTTGACCATGGATTATAGAGAGAAGCAGAATTCTAAATAGTTCTGCAAAATTCTACTTCAAAGTTGAATGGTAATCTTCTGGGAGTTTATTTTAACTATTATGCTTTGAAAATCATGTCTAAGGATATACTATTTAACATCAGAAAGAATTGCAGTCCTGATCTATTCTACAACACATAAGTCTCAAAAAAATTATGCTAAGTAAAAGAAGCCAAGTGCAAAGGTCCACAGTTTTAGTCAGCTTTTCGCTGCTGTGACTAAAAGACCTAACAAGAACAATTGTAGAGGAGGAAGAGTTTATTTGGGAGCTCCTGGTTTCAGAGGTCTCCGTCCATAGACAGCAGGCTCCATTCCTCAGGGCTCGAGGTAAGGCAGGACATAACAAGGCTAGTGATTGTGTTAGAGATAGAATGGGTGTGTGTAGGGATACGCGTGTGTGTGTGTGTGTGTGTGTGTGTGTGTGTGCATGTACACCCATGTGAAATGGGCATAATGAGGACAAGAGAGGAACCAGGTATAGCATCTGGGTTTGGGAGGTTGAGCCATCAGTTGCATTTCCTGAGTTACCGAAGAGCGGGTAATGCATTTGTTATCACCTGCTAAGTCACCATCAGTACAAAGCATATTGCCAGTGATGTTACTAGATTTTGCACACAGTAAAAAAAAAAAAAAAAGTTTTTTAATTAAATATGGAAGATTCAGAGTTATCCTTGTGTTTACAGCTCTTTGATTCCTTTGTGCTTTGACATGTTTGTTTGGAATCTGGAAGACAAGGGCTGTGGGATGGCTAATGTGTACAGACAATCCCATCGAATCCGCATCCCGCCCTGCCCACATCATGGTGCTGAGCCAGGGATGGTGGCCAAGGCAGCACTTACTGCTGTGGATACTGACACCAAGCTCCATGCCTCTGCGTACATCAGAGAGCACATCTTTCCGATCTGGTTATGCCCAAAGAAGCAAATCACACAGCAGAACACCTTCCTAAATTGTTTCTTTCTAATTTGTGAATCTGAACCAAGGAGAAGGAACGCCCTGCCTCACCTACCATAGAGAGGGCATTATTACTGTGGAAAATGCATCTGCACAAACTTCTGTAGGGCAAAGGGTGGACCAAGTGATTCATGAACATGTTATTTACCCTGAGGTTTCTCGAATTTCATGGGACAGTTTGAGACTGGAGAGGTTTGAAATCCCCCAAATCTTGGCTTTTTGAGGAATCCTGCTTCCTCACACTGGTGTTTTAAATATTGATGGTGACACAGCTCAGATGATGAAGGGGAGGGGCCATAAATGCATGCTCAAGTGACCTTTGATGATCAAACTAAATCTCAAAGAGAAAAATTCACAGGTTAAAGTCTTCTGACTCTCTAGATTGCTTAACCAGTGGCACAGGTGGAACTAATGTGTATAGAAACATTTGTTAAAATTCTGTAACACCATATAATTAAAGAAAAACATAAAATAATGGTGTGTTTTAAAGATCTTCCTATTATCCTGAGAGCATTCTTCTGTTTAGTAATTTCTATACTTATAGCTTCAATATAGTTGATGTCTTTTAGATTTGCTAAGTTTGAGAGTTTCAGTTTAGTAAACAGACCATAAAGTAGGTCTTATTTGCTTTCTAACAAATAAGGCAGAACAGCTTGCCCACGAGGGATTTAAATCATAATTTACATTTAAGTTTATTTTTATAGACAGGCCATAAGCACAATTTGCAAAGCTGGATAAAACCGAAGCACTAGAAAATTAAAAAGAGAGATTTATTTTTCCCCTTAAAATTGCACTCGGTTGTAATTTAAAAGTAACTGCTTTAATTATACAGAATAATTGGATTAGGTGGAGGTTTGCATAATTTGTCAGAATCAGAATGTGACAGTTAATGTTTGTTCTTCTGTTGAAAGCAAGATGTGCGCGCGCGTGCGCGCACACACACACACACACACACACACACACACCCCTAGAAGGGAAGCAAAATGTAACATGGGGATGAATCAGAGGAATTAAGAACTTAACATTATATAAGAGTAAATCCTCATATGTACATATTAATGATGAGGTTTTTGTAGAAAAATCTATCCCAAATAAGCCTTGGCAAAGCATTAGCACATCGTATCTACTCGTAAGACACCCTCCCTTTTTCAAATCCCACAAATCTTCAGCATTCATTACAGATAAATGTGCAGGGGCAACATTGGGTACGTCTCTCCAAAACCTGCACCCTTCCTGCCCACCCTCCCAGCACGCCTGTTCACCACCGCTGCCTGTATTGGTTTGATAGTTTTCTTTAAATTCATGCTCACGTTTTAAGTGAACTGTTGGATGAGATCTTGTTCCATCTGATTATAAATAAAGAGCAGGTATAAAAGCAATTCAGTGAATACAGAAGATGTTAGTGCATTCTAGACTGAGTCTGTTTTCTGCAGAACAGTACAAGGCTCCAAATGCCAACTGCCCCTTTTGTCAAACAAAACAGCTTAGCCAGTTTAAGACATTAGAGGTAGCAGTGGTGCTGTCCATGTCTGTTGAATAGTCTAACTACACTCTGTGATTTCCCCCGCTTTGTGGTCATCCGCTTGGGTGTTTTTTTTTTTCTAGAACATTCCATGGTTTCTTTTCTTCTGAGGCCAGCCTGCAAAGTGATGAGGATGAGAAAGACATAGTGAGTTTACTGAATGTGGACACTCAAGGTGAAAGAAAGAAAATGTTTTCCTCCCTAGATGCCTTTGTCTTCTAATTACCTAAATAAAATATCAAATGCAAGTGTTAGCTCTTCAGGCGAATAGCAAAGCAGGCTTTGTGGGGAAGAAAACACTTGACAGAGGCTCTTACTTTTATCTATATTTTGTTTGGATATATACATTAGCATCTTATTACAGTCTTTAAAAAAAGCCAAGATCAAAACTGAGATCAAGAAGTTCCCATGCTACAAAAAACAAATAAATAAAATGAATAATTTTCTTTGATAAATGTCAGTTAAGTATCTACAATAGCACTGTGTAATGCCAAAGATCAAAAAAGAAAAAGAAAAGAAAAAAATCTTGTCCTTTAGGATGCAAAACACACTCTCAAGGAAAGATACATAACTAAAAAGAACCAATAAAACAAAATAATTCCCATAAATTATTAATGAATATAAAATAGTAGGGATTCCATTCTGGGGAGAAATGCAGATTCCTCCTTGTTGGGAGGAAAAAAGTATCCCCAAAACCTAGAATCTTGGAAGTACCAGAGCACAGAGGGAACCTAGGTTCAAAAAAGGTATCAAAGGAGGAAGAGAAGAAAGTGCCCCGGGTTCAATCCCCAGAGTATTGAATAAGCGTATCTATAAGAAGGAGGAGCTCTCTTATTGATTCCTTGCTATTCCCCTTCTCCCTCCCTTTCCCTCCCACCCCTAGTCCCTATCTAGAGGTAATCTTTCTCCCACACTCTCCCTCCAATAAATAAAAAATAAGAAAAATAAAAAGTTATTTTGTTATATTAAAAAAAAGAAGGAGGAGGAGGAGGAGGAGGAGAATTCAATCAATCAATCAAGGGGCAGGGAGAACCTTGAAAATTAAACTAAGGGAGGGAACATGAAGGAACAAGTATATTTAGAGGAGACAATGTGAAATCTGCAGACAGCAAGCTTGTGAACCTCCGTGAATGGAACCCAGCCCCCAGGTTGACCTGTTTCCATGATGTCCCACCCTGAGTTACAAATGCCAGAATAAAGGACCCTGCTTGGCTCGTCCTAGGTCAAATGCTTATCCACAGAGAAGTCAGCAGTGGCCAGGAAGACAAAGTCACTTACACAGACCAGGCCACTGGAGGCCCAAACCAGTGCCCAGAGATGAGATCAGAGAGAAGACTGCCCTGCGCTGGACACTAGTGTCCACCTCACCTCAACCATTCTGTGAAATTGGTCCTAATAGGAAGAACCTTGAGTGTTCTCAGGAAAGAAAATAGAACAGTCTGTGAATTCTCAGTAAAGCAGGAGACAACTTTGTTGGAAGAGATGGGCAACTAATCTCTCAGCTGGGGATTTTTTTTAAGAGACTCTAAGAGAATGGAGAAGTTTTAGAATCTTTTTTTTTTTTTTTTTTTTTTTTGGTGTGTGTGTAAGAAATATTACCAGTCATGGTATAAATGGTTCTTTGCAAAGAACTGTACTCAGCAGGAAACAAGTCATCTGCATTTTCTGGATATCTTTTTTTTTTTCTTGCAGACAGATGGGATGGTCTGATTCAATTCACCAACCAATGGAGCTGGGAAGGTATAAAAATACATTGGGATGGAAATGGGGAGAGAAAAATGGAAGGACGGAGATTTAGGGGCCAAACCTTGTCTCCTACCCAAATGGGAAGAGACAAACAACCCCATCGTTCCTCTGAGCTGTGCAACACCTAGACCTACCCAAAACATCCCTTCCACTGTATGAAAGTGAAGGATTTGGCCAAGGTTTCTGTCTCGGCATTACTGACATTTGGCAGAGCGCTGTCCTGGGGTTATACTAATGTTCAGCATCATCTCTCGACTTTAAGTTTTAAAAGGCTCTGCAAACTTAGAAAGAAAGGAAGAGAAAGAAGTCTATAAATACAGGCAGAATGGATGCCAATAACACCTACACCCCCGTGGTGACAACTCCCCCCAAAAAATGTCAGCCGATATTGCCAAATGTCCCCAGAGAGGGAAAGGGCAAAGTCACCTTGAGAAGCATCAATTTAGCCAATTCCTTTCGTCTGTGATGTCAAACCACTTGAATGCTTTTTTGTTGACTGAAATAATAGTTTGAGAAAATGATTGTGTAGCAGCAGGAAGTGACAGTTCCTCTCCTTTGTCCTTGCTGGCCACATCTTGAGTGGGAAGCTGCATTGAAGACATAGAGCCTGGTGCTTAACTCAGAGAAATCATCAATTCGGGACCTAACCTGTCTCACACTGTTAACGAATGGTGACCAATGTGCCAGTAGCAAGAAAGAAGTCTCAAAATTATTGGAAATCTATTTAGAGCCTGATGCTTAGGTCATATTAATCTTCTTACATGCCCAAAATAAATAAAAATTTATTTGGGTCTAGTCCATTTCCTGAGGGGATCCAGGGATAGAACCTGATGTAAAGGATTCAATCTGAAGCAATGGAGGGATTGTTTCAGTATTCATTAAATACAAGGAAGTTATCAGCCATTTATAAAGAATAATAATAATACATTCCATTTCTAATCTCACCATCTCCCTTCCCTGCTTTTTGGTCTCTCTAAGTGTCAGGTTCCTTAAAGAGTAAGACCTGGACCTGGGTGTGATGGCACACCCCTGTAACCCCAATGGCTCGGGAGGCTGAGGCAGGAGGATCACAAGTTCAAAGTCAGTCTCAGCAACTTAGCAAGGCCCTAAACAACTCAGTGAGACCCTGTGTCTAAATAAAATATTTTTTAAAAGGCTGGGGATGTGGCTCAGTGGTAGAGTGCCCCTGGGTTCAATCCCTGGTACCAAAACAAAAGAATAAGATTCTGCTTCAGCCTAGTGTCTGTCCCTGCAGGGTCATTTTAGGTTCATGGCATGGATACAAGCCTTGAACCCACCTTCACTCCCACATACAGAGACCTCTTCCCAGAGAAGAAACATGGAATTTTATCGAGCTATTTTTACATTTCAGATCACTGTTGTGCTTTTCTACAAAGCAGGTTCATTGAAAAAAATAGCCAAAATATATTTTTGATTCCATATGATTGTTAACTATAACTACAATTCCTCTGTACTAGTCAATTAACTCTAGATGGGTGAATGTGAACGGGAGTTCAGAATACAAAAGACATAGTTCGTTCTTAAGCATTTCTTAAACCAACTAAAAATGTTTTGGAGCCAAAATGTTTCTGCAGTCAATGGAAATATACTTGGAAACTGGAATTTAAATGCACCTCGGCTGAATTGCAGCAACACTCTTTGGAGGTTGACTGGCGACAAAATCAGGGACGCATTTGCAGCCTGGGAGTGCCATCTAGTGGCTAAATCCTATCGCAACCCACAACTCCCCTGCCTTTTTTTCCCCACTAAGCTTTACCAACGTTTTATATTTGTTTCACAGTGTCTTATCCGGGATCAAATCATCAAGCAGGTCAGTGTATCTATGCTTCCAAGTTCAGGGATAACTGAAGAATTATATAAGAAATAAGGATCCCTAAAAATACCAGCACTAGCGGGGCACGGTGGCTCAGGCCTGTAATCCCAGTGGCTCGGGAAGCTGAAGCAGGAGGATCACAAGTTCCAAGCCAGCCTCAGCAACTTAGTGAGTCCCTAAATAATTCAGCAAGATGCTGTCTCAAAATAAAATACAAAAAAAGGTGGTTGGGGATGTGGCTCACTGGTTAAGTGCCCCTGGGTTCAATCCCTGGTACCAAAACAAAACAAAACAAACAAAAAAAAAATACCAGCACCTATGTTTGGCCCTTTCCATTTGTAAGACTTTAAAAAAAAAAAAATTTCTTATTTAATCAAGGCTGGCTGCCTACCTTAAAAATTCTTAGCTAAAACAGGAAAGCCTAAAATAACCATGTCTGGACAATAAATTAGATGCACATATATGCATATGACTCTGATGGTTCAGTTTTTAGAAGAAGTTTGGTTGGCTCAGGAAAAAGAATAAAAATGAATAAAACAAAGACCCGGTACACAAGTAACGATGCTATGTTGGTCCTGTTCTCTGTAGGGTCCCTACTACTCTACGTGGTAGAAAGACAGTAAATGTGTGTAATTGAGAGTGGGTGTCTAAGAGTCAGAGACTTTTTACTCCATTCCATTTCCACCCACCGCACACCCACCCCATCCCTGGTGCTGAGGATCAAACCCAGGGCCTTGTGCATGCTAGACAATGCTCCGCCATTACCCTGTGTCTGCAGCCCTTCCATCTTTCCATCACACCCAAATCCTCTGAGATACAGGGAGGGCCTACTCAGTATTACAGCCCTGGACCAGACGCCCTGAGGATCCAGACCAGCTGCAGGCCAAACATCACCAGGGAACCAATTACAGGCAACCGAGACATAAACTCTACACGGTTTGGGTAATTACAAGAGAAGGGAGCAAGGGCTGGAATTTTCCAGAAAAGAGCAGACAGGGGGATGAAGAGCCATTACTAGTAGAGACAGCAGTCTCAGGAAAGGTTTGAAATGGAGTGGGATTGTGGGGCTTGGGGAGAATGGTCAATATTAGGAGTGAGAAAGAGGGAAGTTGGGAGACTGGGATTCTGCCAAGCCAGTGAGCTTTCCCATGCTTTGAAAGTTGGTGTTCTGCTGTGCCTCAGTGGCACATCAGCTCAGCTCCCTGTAAGCGACTTCTGGCCCCGACATCCTCTCTTCTCTCCCCTCCCCATCCTGCCTCCACCCATCCAGGTAACCATCCTCTAGACTCAGGAATGAGCCCAAGGAGGTTCCCAGAATGCAGCACTCAGAGTTTGCTCCCCAGGGCCACCTGTGGTTCCCCCACATCCAGAGATTAATCTAGACTTAATTCACCCAGCATGGCCTGGAGGATCTACGACACTTGGAAACAGAGACTAAAGGGCAGAAATACAGATGCTGGGACCCCGAAGGGGGTGTGCGTTCATCCAATCCAACTCCCTCCTGCCACTGCTAAATGGCCGGCCAGAGAAGGCAAGCGCTTAGGCTGTCACAGGATTAGAAATGCAGCTGGAACCCGGGCCTCCACCACCAGCCCCGGCCTGCTCTCAAGTCCTCGCTAAGATGGGGGGATTCTGGCCAGGCCCTCAGCCAGAAGGACAGGTCCAGAGGCAGGCTCTGGCTGGCGGTAAAGGCCAGGTCTAACCCAAGAGCCAGGAGCACTGCTTCCAAAGGGTGCTGAGTTTGCTGCATGCCACTTCTACTCCCAGCAGGTGGGCACTTCTGCATTAGCACAGGTTTTTAATCCCGACTATGAAGCCTGTCTGGTCCTGAGTTCCAGCTTCTCTCCTTACCGGTCTGGTCACCTGGAATGGGTTCCCTAATTTCTTTGAACCTCAGTTTCTTGCTCTATGGCATGGTATGACAGCTGTTCCACAGTTAGTGGTGACAGTCAAACAGCATTCAGTGTTTAAAGTGTTTAAAAGGGTACCTGGCAAATTGAATGCTCCATACATGTTAAATTATTATTATTATTATTTACTGAATGATGTTTGAATGATTTTTTGCCTTTTTAAAAATTTGTTCTTTTTAGTTACACATGACAGTAGAGTGTATTTTGACACTTCATACATACATGGAGTCTAACTCCCCATTCTTGTGGTTGGACATGATGTGGAGTTTCCTGGTCGTGTGTTCATATATGAACATGGGAAAGTTCTGTCCCATTCACTCCATTGTCTTTCCTGTTCCCATCCCTCTCCTTTCCCTTCATGCCCCTTTGTCTAATCCGATGAACTTCTATTATTCCCTCTCCCACTCCTTTATTGTGCGTTAGCATCCACATATCAGAGAAAATATTTGGCCTTTGGTTTTTTGGGATTGGTTTATTTCACTTAACATGATAGTCCCTAGTTCCACCCATTTACCAGCAAATGCCATCATTTCACTCTTCTTGATGGCTAAGTAATATTTCACTGTGTATCTGTACCACATTTTCTTTATCTATTCATCTGTTGAAGGGCACCTACATTGGTTCCATATCTTAGTTATTGTGAATCGAGCTGCTATAAACATCGATGTAGCTGCATCCCTGTAGTTTGCTGATCAAAACCCAACTGAAATTGGGTGCAGTGGTACACGCCTGTAATCCCAGAAGCTTAGGAGGCTGAGGCAGGAGGATCCAAAGTTCAAAGCCTGCCTCAGACACTTAGCAATGCCCTAAGCAACACAGTGAGACCCTGTCTTCAAATAAAATACAAAAAGAGACAGGGGGTATGGTTCAGTGGTTAAGCACCTCTGGGTTCAATCCCCATTACCAAAATAAACACACACACACACACCTGAAGTCACACTGTTGGCCTTGAGTTCCAGCTTCACTCCTTACACATCTGATCATCTAAAATAGGTTCCCTAATTTCTTTCAACCTTAGTTTCTTGCTCTGTGGCATGGTCATGACAATAGTTAGTTGTGACAATTAATATATTGTATTTAAAATGGTACCTAGCATATTGAATGTTCCATATGTGTTAAATTATTATTATTATTATTATTATTATTATTATTATTATCATCATCATCATCATTATTATTATTATTTTAGTTATGTTTAGCTGCATGGTCTTGATCAAGTTCCTTCAAGCCTAAATTTCAATATCTTCCTCTGTAAATTGGCAGTAAAGTCTCTCCCTTGCTGTGATCATGGTGTTTATTTAAAAAGAATAATGCAGAAGAAATACTTAGCACAGCACTTAACACCTAATCAGCCCCAATCTGTGTCTGTAAAGAGTGAACTCCAAGCAGTCCCTAAGTGAGAACAGTTTTTCAGTCCTACCTGACATCCCTGCCCTGCCAAAGGAGGGCCTGGACCTGTTTGGTTAAGAGATTTTTTTTCCCAATAGACTTAAATAAAACCCAGTCATATGAACATATCCCAGTTCTCCAAGAGTTAAAAAAAATCCATAAAACTCAATAAATAGTGTATGAGGTATTTTTTTTTGTACATCAATAAATGCAATGCTCTAGCCACGCAGAACAGTCTTTCTACTGCCAAACAAATAAAGGCTGCAAAATAATCCATAATCAGAACCTCAAATGAAGACACGCATCTGGAAGCAGCCTCTGTCCACAAATATTGATGAGCTCCAACAAGGCACTCAAAGAGAGGTCACCAGGGGCAAAGGGGATAAAATAGGACATCAATCAACAGGAAAATATCTGCTTGCATTAGGAAAACTGTTACACTTCAAAAAACTGAAACAAGTAGTACATTGAAAATGTGTTTCTGATCCTTGTAAACTTCAAGTCTTCCAATGAGTCAAAGGGTGAGATGCAAAGACCAAAAATTAGCTAAAAACAGGGGTCTTTACTGATTGCTATCATCTTAGCCAGTTTTCTGTTACTGTAATGCTATAACTGAGGCTGCATTGTTTATGAAGAACAGAAGTTCATCTGATGGTTCTGAAGGCTGGGAAGTCCGAGAGCATGGCATGGCATCTGGTGGGGGCCTTCTTGCTGTGTCATAACATGGTATAAGGCATCCCATGGTGAGACATAGAAAACATGCTAGCTCAGGTCTCTTTTTTTAAAATATTTTTTTAGATGTTGATGAACCTTTATTTTATTTATTTATTTATATGCGGTGCTGAGAATTGAACCCAGTGCATCACATACGCTAGGCAAGTGCTCTACCACTGAGTCACAGCCCCAGACCTCAAGTCTCTTTTCTTATAAAAACCAGTGATGCCATCCTGAGAGGAATACCCTCAGGAATTCATGGTATTCTAACTACAGCCCCAAGGCCTCCCATGAATTTAGGGATGAAGAATTCAACACAGGAACTTTTCAAACAATAAACAAAAAGGCATCCTCTCTTTGATGGGAAACAAAGAAAGACTGCAGGTAGTAGAGAAAGATTCCTCTCCCAGCTATCACTTAAAAGGTCCCACATAGAGACACATTTTTCTGATGCAGGCCATGATTTTCAAACTGAAATATTCATGGAACCCAGAGTCCTATAGCTCAATAGGGAGCATCTTCCTGTTAGATGAACTTCCCAGTAAAATTTAAAGCATCAATTTTATGTTAATACAAGCAGCCATATTCTGGAATGCAATGCAAAATTTGTAGGTTTTTCTTGAATCAGAATATTTCTAATCAATGTTGGGACTTCAGAGGGTACCACCAAGCTCCGAAGAGTTCATGTTTGCCCTTTACTCACCTGGACCATTAATGTTAGAACCACAGAGGCTAAAGGAATTGGCATGAATGTTCCTCCAATAAAATTTCATCTGCAAACCCGGACAGCAGGCTAGACGTGGCTCACAGGCCTTAGGTTTTTTTTGTTGTTGTTGTTATTGTTGTTATTTTGGTTTTTTTTTAACCAATCCCTGGATTAGGTCATCCCCAGCCATCAATACCTAAGTGAGGTTGAATTATTGTACAGCAGTGTTGAATATTAGCTCTTGAGGTCAGGGACCTTTCCTATCTAGTTGCTTTTGAAGTATCTATTACAGAGTGTCAATCTACTAGATTCTAGTAAATGAACTGAATGAATATATGAGAAATTTGAGGTTCTTAAACTAGGCAAAGTTCTGAGAATCTCAAGGAATGGAACTCAGGACAGATAAGGTTGGATTAAGAGTTCTTAATAAATGACTAAATAATGGAGTGAAGGCAGCCCATTTGGAAGAGTAATATGTCAGGCTCTGAGCCCGTGAGTGAGCCTCAGAAAGGAAGGACTGCATAGAAGATGAGAGGAAAATGGAAAAGGAGGAGGCAGATGATAAAATATTGATAGACAGAGCTCTGCTCTGCTAAAGCCTTCTGTTGCTTTTACCAGAACACTAATTCTATTCGCTTGGACTAAGGATCGTATCATTCCGTATAACTGAAGAGCGAGGAAAGTTGCAGGCATGGGTGAATGCAGATCCTCAGATGGTGTCATCAACAGTGTCCCTTCTCTCAGCTGTTCTCTGGGTCGTCTTCATTTTTAGGCAGCTCTTTCCTTGTGGAGGCAAATGGGTTCCTGTCAGTCATTCTTGAGCCACATTCTATGATATAATAACCCCAATAGAAGTAGGATCCCTTTCCCCGTAGTCTCAGCCAACATGTGTGGTTGACTCTCACTGAATCACCTGAGTCAGGTTTCCACTCCTGAACAGTCACCATGACTCAGAAGGCAGTATCAGGAACGGCCACCTCACTTCATGGGTGGGGGCAGCTTCACCCAAAGCACATGAACCAAGGTCAGGCAGCAGTGGTCCCCAAGTGGTTCAGTCAGCTCTTTCACTGCTGTGATGAAAAGGACCCAACTGGAACAATGTTTAGAGGAAGAAAAGTTTATTTGGGGGCTCACAGTTTCAGAGGTCTCAGTCCATAGACAGCAGGCTCCATTCCTCAGGGCTCGAGGGGAGACAGAACATCATGGAGGAAGAGTGTGATGGAGGGAAGCAGCTCACATGGTGATCAGGAAGCAGAGAGAGACTCCACCCTCCAGAGACAAATAGAGACCCCAAAGCCACGCCCCCCAGTGCCACCTCCTCCAGCCACACCCACCTGCCTCCAGCCACCACCCAGTTAATCCCATCAGGGGTTCATTCACTGGTTGGGTTAAGGCTCTCACAACCCAGTCAAGTCTCCTCTGGACCTTCCTGCATCGTCTCACACGTGAGATTTTGAGGGACACCTCACATCCAAACCATAACACAAAGGAAAAGTTGAAATGTTACAACCAAAAACACGGACAGGGATGCTGAGCAAGCAAAACAGCCCATGTCCATGAACTTTTCCTACTTCACCAATTTCCCCTAGGCAAGTCGGCCTGCTCTCTGACAGCCCATTCATCCTACCAAACCGTTCTCCAGCAGCCTGGGCCAGCCGCCCCCCTACAGCCACCAACACTTCCCTGCAGAAGTAAAGAACTGACACCAGATTGTGAGACGTTATTACAGGGATACAGAGCAGAGCAGCCTCTCCCTCCCTTCTGCCCATATTGCAGAGCTTCCAGGTTGTAGGATCCTTTAGCTTCTCTGCTCCTCCTTTCACCACACAGGTCTAGTTCCCTTCCAGCTTCTCTGCCAGCCTAGGAGCTCCATGAAAGGAGGGACCAGATCGTGTCTGTGAAAACCAAGCACAGCAGTGCTAGGTAAATATTGACTGATCAAAGAAATGAGAGCTTGAACTTTACCCTGAGAGCAAAATGAAAGTATTGACAGATGTTCACTAACTACTGATTTCCCCTTCCCCTTTCTGGTGCACTTTCTTTGCCCACCCCAATTTTAACCATTTTATGACCCATTCTGGTTGACACCCTCCCCCATGACAATTCCCAATCCACCCCCACCCATGGTCTCATTGTCCTCTGAAACATAGTCCTCTATCATCTCTGTTAATTATCTATAGACTCCTAGCATGCAGCATTGGGACATTTCTTAAACTGAAGTAAACTGTTTAGGTCCTCTGTGTGGTTATTCAGTTGTCCAGGTAATGACTCAGGTTTTTTTGTTTTTGTTTTTAATGAATTAGGAGAGAAACTGGATGCTAGACATCTTTGTACACCCCTAAAACTTAACATTGTGGTTTATGGAGAGTAGATTATTTTTATGGTTTAGATGTAAGGTGTCCCCCGAAAGCTCAGGTGGGAGACAATGCAAAAACGTTCAGATGGCACCCAATCAGTGCCTCCATCCCCTGATAGGGATGACTGGATAGGAACTGTAGGCAGGCAGGTTGTGGCTGGAGGATGTGGATCACTGAGGTAGACTTTTAGCCTAATATTGTGTCCTTGTTGAGTGAAGCAATCTCTCTCTCTCTCTCTCTCTCTCTCTCTCTCTCTCTCTCTCTCTCTCTTTCCTTCCTGGTCTCTCTCTCTCTCTCTCTCTCTCTCTCTCTCTCTCTCTCTCTCTCTCCTTCCTGGTCTCTCTCTCTCTCTCTCCTTCTCCTTCCTGGTCTTTCTCTCTCTCCCTCTCACCCTCCCTCTCCCTCTCCCTCCCTCCCTCTCCTCCCTGGTTGGGGTGTCCTGAGCTGCTTTCCTCCACCTCACTTCCGCCATGCTGTTCTGCCTCACCTAGGGCGCAGGGCAATGGAGCTGGCCGTCAGTGGACCGAGACCTCTGAAACCGTGAACACCAAATCAACTTTTCTTCCTCTATAATTGTTCTTGTCAGGTGTTTGGGTCACAGCAGCTAAAAAACTAAATTTAAAAAAAAATGTCAAAGAATGTTTAGGGGAGATCATAATCATACACCTTTTCTCAGAGTACCAAGATATTGCAAAATCATAAAACTTAAGATGTCTGATTTTTTTTGCAGGATTTTTTAATAGGTTTAAAGGAACATTTGAATAAAACCAATTATTTTCATAACAGTGTGTCTAAATTCCAATAACAATGCATAAGTAGACCATATCCTGTGGTAAATATATGTGGTCTTGGAGACTAAAAATGTCCCTCAGCCTTGGTGAGTCACTATGACACCCATAAAATAGAAGTAGTCAGACCACTATCTGCAAGGGCTGTGGGAAGGATCCAGGTAGGTGAGGGATACACAGTGCTGACACTGTGTTTAGGACACAGTAAGCATTTAATGTCACTGTTGTTAAGAGTATACAAAATGGGGAATTACAAGCCAGAATGCTATGACAGGATCCAATATTACAGAAAAAGCATTGACCAAGCCAAAGTCATTGGACAAGACCATCAGATGACAGTCTAACTCCTGATGGTCAGATGTGAATACAAATGAAATGCTCAAACTGTCCCTCGACACACTTGCTAAAGTATAGTTCAATCACTCACTTGTGTCACTTGTCTTATTTTTTTTTTGACATTTTTCCCTCTCACCTGCCTCTCCCCCCTGCACAGATCATACCTTTGTTTTCTGCCACCCTCTCATGCAGAAGAAAACACTGCAACACTCTAAACACCACCAATATTTGTGCCTGACACAAAACAGAAAAAGAGGGGAAAAAGAGTCTGAACCAAACAGCTCAGAATTGCCATGTGAGACACATGTTGCATTTTTAATGATGCAAATAATTCATTCAAATTAAGTGCAATCATAATAGATAATAAAATTATCATTCCCGGCTTAAAGTGATGAAATTAGTCACCACAATTCTATGAATTTTCTCAGATGATTTATGGAGGAAATGAACATCAATCATGGTTGTGCTCAGAATGATCGGCCAGAGCCTAAGCTACTGGTGGTCCGTTGGGGAAAGGGAGGGTGTTTGCAGACCCAGAAAAACGATACGTGGACTTCTTAGGGGGAATGGAGGCTGGCGTTGAGTTGGACAGTGGTGGGCAGTGGCCTCTGCTCTACTTCATTGTGAGAAAGGAGCAAGGCTATGCAGCAGCCATCAGAAGGTTCTGGAGTTGTCTTGCTATTTCTGTGAATCTGGAAACTGCAAGATTAGTGTCTGAAACACCAATGGTTGCAGAATTCCAACTTTCAATCCAGTTATTTATCGCATTTTACTCTGAGATGAAAGGGCTTCTTCTGCCACTCCTTCATTCTCTGTTGCCATTATTCTCTCTCTCTTTTCTCCCCTCTCCCCTCCTCTGTCCCTCCCTCCTCCTCCTTGCTCTCTCTCTCTCTCTCTCTCTCTCTCTCCCCTCTCTCCCTCTGACCCTCTATCTCCCTGTCTCCCTCCCTGTCTCCCTCTCTCTCTCCCCCACTCTTCTCTCCTCTCTTCCCTCCTCTCCTTCTCCTCCTCTTCCTCCCTCTCCCTCTCTCCATCCCTCTCTCCCTCTCTCTCCCCCTTCTTTTCTCTCCTCTCTCTCTTTCTCTCCTATTTTCCTTCCTCCTCTTCCTCCTCCTTCTCCTCCTCTTCCTCTTCCTCCTCCTCCTCCTTCTCTCTCCCCCTCCCTCTCTCCATCCCCCTCTTCCTCTCTCTCCCTCCCTCTCTCTCTCCCCCTTCTCTTCTCTCTCTTTCTCTCCTATTTTCCCTCCTCCTCTTCCTCTTCCTCTTCCTCCTCCTCCTCTTCCTTCTCCTCCTCTTCCTCTTCCTCCTTCTCCTCTTCCTCTTCCTCTTCCTCCTCTTCCTCTTCCTCCTCCTCCTCCTTCTCTCTCCCTCTCCCTCCCTCCATCTCTCTCTCCCTCTCTCTCCTCCCTCTCTCTCTCCCCCTTCTCTTCTCTCCTCTCCCTTTCTCTCCTATTTTCCCTCCTCCTCCTTCTCCTCCTCCTCTTCCTTCTCCTCCTCTTCCTCCTCCTCTTCCTCTTCCTTCTCCTCCTCCTCATCTTCTTCCTCCTCCTTCTCTCTCCCTCTCCCTCTCTCCATCCCTCTCTCCCTCTCTCTCCCTCCCTCTCTCTCTCCCCCTTCTCTTCTCTCCTCTCTCTCTTTCTCTCCTATTTTCCCTCCTCCTCCTCCTCCTGCTCCTTCTCCCCCTCTTCCTCTTCCTCCTCCTTCTCTCTCCCTCTCCCTCCCTCCATCTCTCTCTCCCTCTCTCTCCCCCTTCTCTTCTCTCCTCTCTCTCTTTCTCTCCTATTTTTCCTCCTCCTCCTTCTCCTCCTCCTCCTCCTCTTTCTTCTCCTCCTCTTCCTCTTTCTCCTCCTTCTCTTCCTTCTCCTCCTCTTCCTCCTCCTTGTCTTCCTCCTCCTCCTCCTCCTCTTCCTCCTTCTCCTTCTTCTCCTCCTCTCTCTCCATCTCCCTCTCTCCCTCTCTCTCCCCATCTCTCCCTCTTTCTCCTCCCTCCCTCTCTCTCTTCTTCCCCTCTCCCTCTCTCCCCCCTTTCTTCTCTCCTATCTTCCCTCCTCTTCCTCCTCCTTCTTCTTCTCTCTCTCCCTCCCCCTCCCTCTCTCTCTCCCCCTCCCTCTGACCCTCTTTCCCTCTCCCCCTCCCCCTCTCTCCCCCTCCTTCTCCCTCCCTCTCTCCCCTCTCTCCCCCTCCCTCTGTCCCTCTTTCCTCTCCCTCTCCCTCTTTCTCCCCTCCCTCTCTCTCTTCCCCTCTCTACCTCTGTCCCTCTCTCCCTCTCCCTCTCTCTTCTCCCCCTCCCCCCTCCCCCCCTCTGTCCCTCTTTCCCTCTCCCTCTCCTTCTCTCTCCCTCCCTGTCTCCCCCCTCTCTCCCCCTCTCTCTCTGTCTCTCAGGCTGGCCTCTATCTGTTGGACCCTGAATGCTCCCAGCAAAGTGTGAAACAGGAAACCCTTCTCCAGGGCGCTCTTCTTCTGGGCTCCGTTCCCTGGAGCTGGAGTGCAAGGTTCTCAGAAGCACTCAGGCCTCCTAAGCTGGACTGACTTTGTTCAATGGAGACGCGAGCTAGCCAACATCCATGCAGCCCAGGTTCCCTTCTTAATTTACTAAGTGACACCATCCCTGTAAAGCACTGTGCAAGGCTTCTGGTGAGCACGCAGTGCTTTGTCATCACCACCATCGTCTGCCAGGATTGGAAGAGTCACTTCTAACGTCTGACTCAGAGTCGCTCTTGTGGAAACTCCTCCTTGGTGGACATTCCCGTGGACATTATTTCTCTAGCCTAGTAGAGACTTTGAGGAAATCTCCCCCCCCCCTTTTTCTTTTTTTTTACTTTTTAAATTTGATCTAGTTAGTTACACATGACAGTAGAATGCACTTTGACACATCATACATAAATGGAGGATAATGTCTCCTTCCTCTGGTTGTACACATCAGTTGTGTAATCATATATGCACATAAAGTAATAATATTCGATTCTTTCTACTATCCTTCCTATCCCAAAACCCCCTCCCCTCCCTTCCCTCCCTCTAACTAGTCCAAGGTATCTCAATTCTTCCCCAGCTGCTGCCCCCTCTTATTGTATGTTAGCATCCACATATTAGAATATTTGGCCTTTGCTTTGGGGGGATTGGCTTATTTCACTTAGCATGATAGTCTTCAGCTCCATCCATTTACAGGCAAATGCCATCATTTCATTCTTCTTTAAGCTTGAGTAACATTCCATTATGTGTATATATACCACATTTTCTTTATCCATTCATCTGTTGAAGGGCATCTAGGTTGGTTCCACAGTTCAGCTATTGTGCATTGAGTAGCTATAAACATTGATGTAGTCGCATCACTGTATATGGTGATTTTAAGTCCTTTGGGTATAAAGGAGTGAGATAACTGGGTCAAACTGTGGTTCCACTCCAAGTTTTCTGAGGAATCTCCATACTGCTTTCCAGAGTAGTTGCACCAATTTGCAGTCCCACCAGCAATGTATAAGGGTACCTTTTCCCCCACATCCTGTCAACATTTATTATTGCTTGTATTTTTAGTAATTGCCATTCTGACAGGAGTGACATAAAATTTTAGTGTAGTTTTGGTTTGCATTTCCCTAATTGCTAGTAATGTTGAACATTTTTTCATATATTTGTTGATTGATTATATTTCTTCTCCTGTGATGTACCTGTTCCATTCCTTAGCCCATTTATTGATTGAGTTATTTGTTTTATTGTTTTGTTTTGTTTTATTTTGTTTTGGTGTTGAGTTTTTTTTTTTGAGTTAAATATCCTGGGAGATTGATACTGTATCTGAGGTGCTTGTGGTAAAGATCTTCTCCCATTCTGTAGGCTCTCTCCTTGTGTAATGAATTGGGAAATCTCCTTTTGAGGCCACATCCATCCTCCATGCAAACCATGATTTTGAGACCTTTCTTGTCCCAGATAAACAATTACATGCTCCCTGGCCTTACCTTGCTCTGATCTGTCCTGTTACATTCTTAACCAATTATCATCCTAAATCGCATACAGCTGATACTTATCAAGGATTCTCAGAGGTAACTGGCACTACGCTGAGCCCTTAAGATTTTACCAAGCCCCATGGCAGACAGAGATTTGGAGGTGGATATGGGAGCATTTATTCATGGTCCTTCAAATCGGCAGTAACTCAAAAGAGAGTTCATTCATTCACTTAGCAAATGTTCTCAAGATGCTAGCCACCGTCTAGCATCTTGAGAAGTGTACCGTCTCATCGAATCCTCACAACTGTAAGAGGTAGACATTGCATGTGCTCCTGAATGACAAGAAATCTGAAGCTTCAAGATTCAGATGGCTGTTAGCAATTTATTGACACCAGCATCTGACATAGGAAACCCAGGCCTGTCTGATTTCGGAGACCCCCTCCCCAGCTCCTACGGACTTACACAGTGACCCTTCCAATCCTCCCTGCAAAGGTACCCTCCTATTTTCTCCAGCATATATCGCCAAATTAAATGCTTACGAGGGCAACGCAGCAGAAACAGAACACAGAGCCTGGGCTGGGAAGGTCAAGCTAGGGGAAGCTTGTTCTTTCAGTCAACAAACTTCATGCCACCCAGGTAGAATGTCTTGTCACATCCAGTGGCCAGGCCCTGGGATCTCTGCCTTCAGGCAATCATCATCAACATACTTAACAAGTTCCACAAATTGAAGTACTGATCTTTATTGATCTTTCCTAGAGCTTTGCTTCTAAATAAAGACAATTTCTATGTGATATGTGGGCACTGACTCTGATAATGGAGTCAAAAGTTGCATTTTTTAGCCGGGCATGGTAGCACATGCCTGTAATCCCAGCGGCTCAGGAGGCTGAGGCAGGAGGATCATGAGTTCAAAGCCAGCCTCAGCAATAGCGAGGCCCTAAGCAACTCAGGAAGACCCTGTCTCTAAATAAAATACATAAAAGGGCTGAGGATGTGGCTCAGTGGTTGAGTGCCCCTGAGTTCAATCCATGGTAACCCCCACCAAAAAAAAAAAAAAGTTTGATTTTTGGAAAAGAAGAAGTCAAAAGATCCAGGGACTCACAAAGCTCAGCTTAGCTCGGGTGTCCTTCTGACCTGATCATGCCCCGCCCGCAGGCCCATGTCTAGCAGAACTCTTGAGTATTCTGATACCACCCTAAGATCCTACAGTCAATTAATCAAATTGACCAAGAACAGGACTGGAACCTAAGGAAGAGGGGTCACATCTATCTTTCAGCAAATGAGTGGCTTTTTTTCAATCTTCATATTTGTAAGCGTCAGTCTCTGTGTCTGACCCTCACCACCCCATAGCATCACGGTGAGGATTAAATGATGTTATACGTGGACATTTGCTAAGTGAATGAATGAACTCTCTTTTGAGTTACACTTGAAATAGTGCCTGGCTCAGAGCACGTGCTCTGTAGATAGAGGCTGGTAGGCTGAATTGATGGCCATTGTGGTGACTATGATTAAAATAATTATCTCACCCACCCTAGAGTAAAACAACAATCTAAGATGTTTCCAAGCCTTGTGAGAGACAGAGCGTTGGAGGTGGACCTGGGGACACTCACTCATGGTTGTTCGGATTGGCAGTAACTCAAATAGTTCATTTATTCCCTTAGCAAATGTTCTCACCATGCTGGGCATACTGAGACAAAATGACAAAATGAGGACCAAAAGTTCAGGTTCCTCCCTTCTGATGGTGTGTTAGTCAGCTTTACATCGCTTTGACCAAAGATACCAAACAAGAACAACTTAGAGGAGGAAAAGTCCATTTTGTCTGATGGTTTCAGAGGTTTGGTTTGTGGTGGGCCAAGTTCACTGCTATGGGCCTAAAGTGAGACAGAACATCATGGCAGAAGGGCCTGATGAAGGGACACTGCTCCACTCACAGTGGCTGGGAAGCGGGCAGGGAGGGGCCACAGGGAGGATGCACTCTTCCAGGGCACGCCCCCAGTGACCCACCACCTCCCGCCATGCCCCACCTGCCTCCAGTGACCATCAGATCGGATGGACTGATGGGGTACCCCTCATTTCACAATCCACTCATTTCACCTCTGAATATTCCCGCATTCACACGGGAGCTTGGTAGGGACATCTCACATGCAAACCATCACATAGCGGTGCTCCCCTGCCTCATTCCCCCCTTACCTCACTAAAAGAGGGACCAGAGAAAGAGGTTTTGCAATTTGATGGCGACCCCTCCTCTATGTGGGCTCCATTCAAGCAGCATGTCTTCATATATAGGATGTGCCCTGGCCACCCTGCCTAATAGACCTCTTCCCTGGCCACATTCTGCATCATGACCCTGTTCTCCTGTCTTCCTAGCTACTATCATTCTCAAAAATCATCTTTATTTATTTGGTTAGTGTCTGTCTTGCCCAAGCGAGGTGAAATTCTTCCTGAGTTCAAAGACCTCCCCCCCCCTCCTTATTCATCAAGTTTCTTTCCAAGCCTAGAACAGTGCCGGGTTCTCGGTATAGATTGGACAGGTGGGTGGACGGATGAATGGAGGAGCAATAGCAGAGATGACAAATGAGGACTACCAATGCTAGACCAGGACTCCTTCCCTTGTCCCCTGGAAATCCCAAGAGGGTGGCACCATCCATGTCCCATCCATTCCCTGTTATCTGCAATGCTATATTACGGCTCCCATCTCTTATCTTGCTCTTCTCACATGGCCAGGATAGAAGTCCTTTCTTTAGCATCTACTAGTCCATCTTCATTAGAGACCCAACAGCTCCATTTAGCAAGGAGTCCCTTATTTAATTCATTGACCTGGACTAAAATGGATGGAATCAGAGGACTCAAGATCCTCCTGCCTCAGCCTCCCAAGCTGCTGGGACTAAGGCGTGCACTGCCACACCTAGCTCTGTCTATGTTTTGAAGACAGGACCAAACAGATTTGTTGAAGTACTAAGTGTGGAACATAAGCACCAAAGAGGTCTCACAGACAGCTCAGGTTTTCTTCTGAGCCAGCCAGAGCTCACATTTCAAGCCACAGATCTTAAGAGTTCCCTATAGGCTGCACCTGGTTTTGCTTTCAGCCACTGAATTTTCCAAAACATTGGGCCTCAATGTGGTGGAAGCTTTAAAAAAATAAAACGGAGCTGCTGATAGACAGAGTGACGAGAATGCAGAAGCACCCAGGAGCTGATGGGCTCCAAATGGATTTAATTGCATATCTTGTACCCATCTCTAAACAAGGAAGAGGAGGACGCTGGAAATAAAGGAAACCGGCAGACTTGATGTGTCATTTAAAAAAAAATTAAGTCTCCACTGTTAAAGTATAAACTAACATTTGCAAGGGCCTTAGAAGCATTAAAAGGTTTTTATAACCATTATCTACGCAGGGGGTTAAAGAAAAGGTTTGTTATTGCCAAATGCAGAGCAAGTGAGCAAACCTCCAGAGCTGATTGCCCCTTGCACTAGACATGCCAGGTACGCTTCCTTGGGTCTGCCCTCCCTCAAGTTCATGTCCCCCCAGCTACCCAGCAAAGGAGAGTGCAAATACCCGTCAGCAGGTGACATGTGGCAGGAAAATCTGCTCACTTACTGAACCAGGGCAAAGGGCATCAGGATGGTTTTATTGAGAGGAGGTATATAGTTGGCATCAGAAGAAATTAAAATTAATTCTGGCTCTTATCATTGGGTAACCCTTAAATTTATTATTTCAGAATGAAAACTGAAGATCCCATCATAAAATTTTGGGTTATGTATGTCTGGGCCTCTGACAGTATGACCAGCAGGGCCCAATGTTTGTCAAGAGCCTTGGAAATTATCTAACCCTTAGAGGGAAAGGTATTAACTCTGAATTATATAAAGATGACTTACAGAATCATAACCAATATTTCATTAAATTCAATGATTATAGTATAGGTTAAAAATATATAAATGTATTACCTATTTATAACCTATAACATGCATTTATAACATAAGTTATAAATTTAATCTGTCAACTAGTCAATTGCAACTCAATTCAACTTTCATACAGTTTTTTGTTATTTTGTTGGTAAATATTTCTCACAGATGCTCTGGGGTACCTTTTAGTATATTTAATATTATGTGGGGTAAGAGTACCTAGGCCTGGTGGGGAACTTAAAATGACCCAGTGGTCGATGTAAAGAGATTCAGCTCCAGCCGGGAGCAGGATGCACACCTGTAATCCCAGTGGCTCAGGAGGCTGAGGCAGGAGGATAGGAATTTCAAAGCCAGCCTCAGCAAAAGCAAGGCCCTAAGCAACTCAATGAGACCCTGTCTCTAAATAAAATATAAAATAGGGCTGGGGATGTGGCTCCATGGTCGAGTGCCCCAAGTTTAATCCCCAGTATCACACCCCCCCCCTAAAAAAAGAGATCCAGATCTGGCGGGGGACATAGGCAGAATTTTGGCTCTGCAGAAATGGTGTCAACCTATCTGGGTCTGGTTGAGTGATGCTAATATTACTTTACAACTGAGATCCGTCGCTTTTGAAGAACAATCCTCTGCTTCCAGACGGGACCCATGCCACCCATGCAGTTGCCCTTCAGAGTGCTTTCCCAGTGCTTTAAGACAACAACCCAGTCTTACAAAAGGGCATTTGGCCAGCTGGCCCCCTTCCTCATTTCCCTTTGAGACTTCTGGCGGTTTCTCCCAAATGCTGAACAGAGAAAAAATAAAGAACAAACCTCCATGCCAGTCTCTGGGGAAAGCCGTGAGTGCATTTCATAGCATGTCCTCAGAGATCCTCTCTGTAGGATGATGGGAACTCAGCCTGTGGAAGCAGTCAACCTTTTCCCAGTGCAAACCAGCGGCAGCTCCCATAATTCCCTCTGCCAGAGGCAACCAGGGGGGTCTCACGGGATGGGCTGACTGCTTGGAGGGCAGTCAAAGTCCTAAAAGATCAGCCCTGAACCTCTCCAGTGCTGCTACCTCTGTGTGCCACCATAGTTTGTCCCCACTGGGACAGAGCCATAATGTCAGGGACACTCAGGGGTGATGAAGTTGACTTTATGGTTATGGTATCCACTCGAGGGCATTATTCGGAGCACTGTGATGGGGTTGGGGCTTCCCCTGGGAGCTCTGGAGCACTAGAGGTTTGAGAGACGTTGGCTGCCTGCCTTGGCCCTGGGAGATGTTGACACACTTGCTCATTAGGAAACCTAGACAGTGGCTGGGGCAGCCTTCACCAGCACCATCCAGTTCTCACACTGAGGACGAACTCTGCTTCATTTGACACAAAACAGGGAGGTTATGTTCAAGCCAGCAAATTCATTAGGCAGGTATTTCTTGAGAGGCTGCCACAGATTTTACATGACTATGTAAAGATCTGTCCAGGCTCTGCAAATTGTGATATTCCAACCAAGGACTCCAGACCAATCTATGGAACATAGGGTGAAACAGGATGGTGCAAATAATTAAGTACCAGACAATGGGGCTGTATGGGTTAGCTACATCTTCATAACAAACCACCCCCAAATTCAGTGACTTAAAGCCACCATCATTTATTCTCATTCAAATGGTTTCAATGAGAATGTGCAAATTGGTCTGAGGTTGATAAATCCATGTCACGTTCAGCTGGATGGCTGTACTTCAAGCTGTGGGTCTGACTGACCTTGACTGTACTGTACGTTAGGCTCTGATCTATTTAATGCAGCTCACTCTGGGATCCAAACTGAAGGGACAGCAGCTTCCTGAAGGAGGCCTTGATCCTTGATCATGGTGGCAACAGAGGTGCAGGAGGGTAAGCCTGACCCCTCAAGACTGTGCTTGCATCACATCGCAGGTGCCCTGTTGGCCAAAGAAAGAGAAAATGGAAATTTTCTAAATGAAGTTGTAGGAATGTATATTCTGCCCAGAAACCAAGCAGTCACATGGACAAACCCAACATCCATGGGGCCAGGAAAAAAAAACGCTGTCTTGGAGAAGGCAGAAGAGAATGGATCTTATTGAACAATAATCTGATTTACATCTGATGTCAGAAAAGTCTGGTGAGGGAAGATTGGAGAATTGGGAGCAAGAAATCGAGTTCCAGGCACTCAGAGAACACAGAAATGAGTTTCTAGCACTTACTCTTTTGGTCATAGCTGCCCCCCAAAAATCAAACCCAAATTCATATTTCAATCTCATTTTGACCAAACTGAAAAATACACACCACACACACACACACATACACACACGCACACGCAAACGCACACACATTCAGGAAACATTTGCAAGGCCAGTTTCTACCTTAGTCTTTGATTCTAGTGCCAGTGCTTGGACTAACTTGCTTGGAGATATCACGTAATAATTATCACCTCAGTTTCCATTAAGAACATTTATGCAGGCCTTTCTGAGAATCAACCCGAGAAGCATTTTCTCATCTAACATAAGAGAGAGATAAAAGACAGGCATTATAAACATTCCCATCTTACAGGTAACAAAATAGAGGCTTTGAGAGATTCAGACAGAGACATAGAGTCACTTAGGTAGAAGATGGTACAGCTGAATGTGCATCTAGGCCGGAGACCACAAAACCTGCATTCTGAATCCTGTGCTCCGTGGAAAATGCTAGTTGCCCTTGATCTTGAGCTTGCAGCTGGACTTAAATACACAAGCATTACATGGCACTAAGTGGCTCTCAGTTACTTGGGGGTCAAGCAGATAGGTAGCCTGTGAGATAGAAGCTGTCAATGTGTCCATTATACAGACATGAAAACCAAGACCTGAGAGGTCAATGAACTTAGGTAGTTTATAACACACTCTGGGGACAGAAACAGAAGAGCCTGACTGCACGATCCCTTCCCACTGCACCAGCTTCCTCATTTGTAGATGAGGAGTCTCCCCAAGTGGTCCTCGGGACTTTTTTCAACTCAGAGTCTAGGTCTCTGCCTCTCCCAGTTGTTTTTCCTCATTTGGGTCAAACTCTCAGTGGGACTGGTTGCAGTGCCTTAGAATTTGCACCTTATTTTGTGATTCCCCTGGCCCAGGCCTCTTGAGAATCTTGGCCAGCTGTCTGCAGTGTGGATTCTATATATCCTTGTGTCAGCTGCAAGCTTTAAGGTGTCCTGAGACTGATTCCACTTCCAAAGACACAGCTAGTGAGTGAGACAGCCTCCCAGGTTTTTATGGGAATCACGGGTTGCAATTATAATAACCAGATCAAGTTACAAAAGCTATTATGAGAAAACAAGCAGTGTTGGAAATTAAGAGTTGGTTGGCTGAGTCACTGACAGGAGAAAATGAATGAAATGCTCTCCCTGCTCTTCAGCAAGCAGTTCGTTTTCTCTGAAGATCCTCACAAACTGGAAAGTACAGATTTTTGGAAGAAGTCAGCTAGGTGATGGAGATGCAGAATTCTTTTTTTTTTTTTTTTTTTTTTTTTTTTTGGTATTGGGGATTGAACTCTGGGGCACTAGGCCACTGAGCCACATCCCCAGCCTTATTTTGTATTTTATTTAGTGACAGGGTCTCACTGAGTTGCTTAGGGCCTTGCTAGGTTGCTGAGGCTGCCTTTGAACTCAAGATCCTCCTGCCTCAGCCTCCAGAGCCACTGGGATTACAGGCGTGGGCCACTGTGCCCAGCAAGATGCAAAATTCTTGATGGGAAAGAGAGAGCCACCATGCCCAATGACAACAGCTCACCTCCTTCCACCAGGACAGGACATCTTTAGAGGCCTCACTATAAGTTCCACTTCAGAGAAAGAGACACTGTCATTTAAACCCTGTGATAAACCCTGTGATGAACCCTGATCTCTGTGATTTTAGCTTCAGACAGGTCCTCCCCACGCTACCATGTGACTTAGTTGGGAATTTTTTATTTTCCTGTTGACCACCTGTATTTTTTTTCCCTATGAGTCACCCCTCAATACATAATGCATGCCAAACTCTCAAAATATCCAGGTTCTGTACTCTGTTGGCTTCCGGTTTCCTGCCCAGCCATCTGAGGAACTCAGAAGTCCTCATTCCCCTCCCTGCAACCCAAGAAAGAGCTGAACAAGCTGAATTGCAGCAGCTTTTCCGAGATCCATCAGAGAAGTGAGTCCACAGGACAAACCAGCGCCAACCGGGAGTCGGACAGTAGATACAGAGGATCTCCACTGACCCAAGCAGAGGCTGCTGGTAGTGCTAGGTTCCTTTTTCCCAAGATGTTAACAAAATTTGCTTTCAGCAAAAATTAGAAGACATACTAAGAGATTTTTAAAAATACAGTTTCAAGAGACAGAGTGATTGTCAGATAGGGCAGAGATGTTGGAATGACCTGACAAGGAATTTATAACACATATGATCAACACATTAAGAGCTCTCTCTACCACCATCCCTAAGTTAGGGCGGTTCACCTGACAGCTTTTCGACTTTACAATGTTTGAGAGCGATACCCATTAAATAGGAACTCTTCTTCAAATTTTGAGTTTTGATCTTTTCCCAAAGCAGATGATAGGAGATGCCATACTCCTTGGCCCAGCTGGGAAACCACAGGGACTCGCCACTCCCGGCCACCACGGCCCTCAAAAGGGGAAATAGCTGTGCTCTGCCACACACCCTGTGGTTCAGCCAGGATGTTTGGTAGCAAAGGTGCATCGAATGCGTTTCCAACTTAGGTTCGTTTCAACATTCAGTGGATTTGTTGAGACCTTACACATCCTAAATCAAGGAGCATCCATAGAGGGGAAAAAAGTTGACAATACACAGGAAGAATAGTGGTACAAGCAGAGAGAGAGAAACTCCAAGAAATGTTCCAAAGGAAATGCTAGCAGTCATATATATCTCCTTTCCCACTAAACAGTCAGCCAACAGACTCTGCCAATGCCTTGACCAAACACATATAGTTGGTGAGAAAACAAGGGTTGGCATGCAGGTCTCCTATATCTGCATGAAATGTTGTATGTGTGATTCCCTCCAGCCCTGATTCAGTGGACATCATTTGAATGATTCCTCTGCACCGGGCACTGAGCTAAAGACTAGAATACAGCAGTGAGCAACCTGGACCCTCCTGGCCCATTAGGAGGCTTATGATCTAGATTTTTTTTTCTTTTTTCTTCTTCCACCATGTCAAAAAAAAAATGCCCTCGGATAATCAAATATTGGAAAGTTTCACTCTCAACTTGAATCTCAGCTCCACGGATGTGCGGAACACACCTGTGCCCCGCGGGGAGAAGCTCATAGTCCAGGGACTCTATCTCTTCAGCAGGTGCCTGTTGAGAGTTCCTGCGTGCTAGGTGCTGTGCTAGGTGCTGTGCTAGATCTGGGGATCCAGTGATGAATGAAATAGATACAGATTCTTGCTCTGGTGAGTTTACATTGTGGCTATGGGAGACAAAAACAAATAAGATGTCAATCCTATAATCCTGCAAGGTTTGTTGTTGGTGGAGTTTTTTGTTTGTTGGTACCAGGGACTGAACCCAGCAACACTTAACCACTGAGCCACACCAGCCCTTTTATTTTTTATTTTGAAACAGGGTCTCTCTCTCTAAGTGGCTTAGGGCCTTGCTACTTTTCTGAGGCTAGCCTTGAACTCATGATCCTCCTGCCTCAGCCTCCCCAGCCTCTGGGATTACAGGCATGTGCCACAGCACCTGGCTCCTGCAGGTTTTTATTCCTTCTTGGTGTGGTTTTACCTGGCAATCCTACTTCAGTCTCCCCCACCCTCGTCTCGGTCCTTTCAACCTCTCTTTTCCCCTTTATTCTTCTTCATAGCAATGGTCAGATGTGTGATATAGGTACAAGGCCTGAAGGTTCTGGTGATGGGGGTCCAGGAGGACCCAGAGAAGAACACAACAATGAGGTCTGGGTGGCCAGGAGTTCCTTTGACTAAACTGGGGAAGCCTTCGAAAAACAGAGGCGAGGGAGGAAAGTTCCAGCTGAGGTTTGGACACAGTCAATTTCAGATTCCTGGAGTGGGGATGTTCCGTGGATGTGTCAAGGAAGCCAATGGAGGTCTTGGTTTTCTGCCTCTCAGAAAACCCAATCTCTATACCTCAAATGCCTCACTTACATAGGTAAGCGGTGCCTTAGCTTCCTAGTACACCAAAGGCCCCAAATCACAACAGATGCACTTTGATCCCACAGCGGATCTGTTTGGAGTAGGAGACCATGCGGTCCAGCTGAAAAGCAAACCAAAAAATTTTAATGCAGTTGCCACCATGCAATGATTCCCTTTTTCTCTTAGCACCGAGACCCGAGCACTTTTGTTCCTGGAAATGACATCTCTCTCTTTGGAAAGCCCACAGTTCATTTTAGGAACTGCACAGATTTCACACCCTGCTCACATGAGTCGTATACCTTGAATACATGCAAATCCAGTCTTCAGCATGAATTATGGCCTGATGCTGAGCATCACCATGGCAACAAATGACATCGCCCCCTCCTAACACCCCAAGCACCAACCTGCACAAACCCCAATCCTCCAAGGGTCCCAATGTGTCTAACATGGATGTGTTCCTGGCTTACACAGACATTTGTCAATATCACTCTGTTGTCAAAGGTTTGTGGTGGCTGTTTACTGTCATTTGGGGAGGTATATTCCCTTTGTGGCAAATTATTTTTATTTTTATTTATTTTTTTGTTCGTGGGGAGAAAATTCTAATGAAAATTACTGTATTTGATTAGCGACATTTGTTGATAACATATGGTCCAAGGAGGCTTCCGCAAATAAGAGGCTTTAAATAGTAAACAGAAATGCGCTGCAGCCGAACAGATGCTCTCTGCAAACACACAGTACGAGGTTGCTTTACACCGTGGATCTCTCTTGGCTTTTCCCTCATTTTCTCGGCAGATCAAAGTGCTCACTTTCAAAGCAGTGGCCCTGTTCAGTAGATTTGCAGAAATAATGTGCTGTGACTTTAAAAGGCACCCCCCCCACATACACCATGTTGGAATATAAATTATCTGCTACTCATGTTTATTATTTGATATTAATAATGATGTAGTGTGACTCAATGAGTCAGCCTGCTAGAGTAGATCTCAAAGCAGCATTTGGACACCATGTGTCTGAAACGTTCTAGTACCTAAGCTCCAATTTATTAATATGCCAGGAGTGCTGGAAAGAATTCTGTGAAGAATTATGAGCAGCACGTTAGATCCCCCGGGGGGGAGCTGTTCTTCCAAGTTCAGGTTTACAGTTGGTCTTTGTAGATGTGCTGGGTGAGCATACGTCTGCTAATGAAAAGAAAATTCTCATTAGTCTTAGCAGCTGATTTTACTGTTTTTTTTTTTTTTTTGGTGGGGGGGAAGAAGGTACTGGAAATTGAGCTCAGGGTCATTTGATTCCTGAGCCACATCCCCAGCCCTATTTTGTATTTTATTTAGAGACAGGGTCTCATGGAGTCGTTTAGGGCCTCAATTTTGCTGAGGCCAGCTTTGAGCTTGTGATCCTCCTGCCTCAGCATCCCAAGCTGCTGGGATGACAGGTGTGCACCACCACACCTGGCCTGATTTTACTGTTTATAACAGGATTCTGAAAACTTTTTCTAGAAAGGACCAAACAGGACAGGTTTGGGGGTTATTGGCCATGTGCTGTATGTGGCAGAGACTCAGCCCTCTCACTGGAATACAAAGATGGGCATAGACAATGAGTGAATGAGCTAATGTGATTGTGCTAATAAAACTTTATTGATGGGCATGAAATTTCGAATTTCAGATAATATTCCTAGTTCAGAATGTTATCATTTTTATTTGATTATTCTTAGTTGATTCAGCCATTTTAAAAATGTAAAGACCATTCTTGGCTCATGAGCATGGCTATAAGCAGTTAGCCAAACTTGGCCCCTAAGCCAAAGTTCACCAACTCCTGTCTGTATTCCTAAAATGAACACTTAAATTCTTCCATGAATTCTGTGTGTCAGGTATTGAGTTAAACATGGTATGCACAATAGCTCATTCCCAATATATTCTTCCTTCTTTATTTTATTTAATTATTCATATTATTTTATTTGTCTACTTTGGCACCAGGGATTAAACTCAGGGGTGCTTAACCACTGAACCACATCCCCAGCCCTATTTTGTATTTTATTTAGAGACAGGGCCTCACTGAGTTGCTTAGGGCCTCATTAAGTTGCTGAGTCTGGCTTTGAACTTGCAATCCTCCTGCCTCAGCCTCCCAGGCTGCTGGGATTACAGGTGTGCACCACTGCATCCAACATATCCTTTCTTCTTAACCCCAGTTTAAGATGTAAAAACTGGGAGAAGAAGGACGATGGCAGAATAGAGGGGTCACTTCCTTAGTGGCCCCCATGCCATGAACCAAGAAGAGCTCTCAAACCTAATGAATGAAATGGAAAATTAAATACAAGAGGCCTACAGGACCCCAAATATACAAAATTACAACAGATCCACACCAAAGCATATTATAATGAAAATGCCTAACATATGGAATAAGGATAGAATTTTAAATAAGGATAGAGAAAAATACCAGATTACATATAGGGGAAAACCAATATGGATCTCAGCCTATTTCTCAACCCAGACCCTTAAAGCTAGGAGGTCTTAGAATAACATACAACAAGCTTTTAAAGAAAAATGGATGCCAACCAAGAATTCTGTATCCAGCAAAATTAAGCTTCAGATTTGGAGATGAAATAAAAAACCTTCCATGATAAACAAATCTTAAAAGAATTCACTAGAGAGCTTGCACTACAGAACATTCTCAACAAAGTATTCTATGAAGATTAAATGAAAAAAAAAGTGAAAACCAGCAAAGGGAAGAACTACACTAAAGGAATGAATTGTCAATCAAAGGAGAAACTAATTCAAGTTAAAAACCAGCAATAAATCAAAATGACTGGGAATACAAATCACATCTCAATAATAACCTTGAACATAATATGGCCCAAACTCATCAAGCAAAAGACATAGACTAGCAAATTGGATTAAAAAACAAGACCTAACAATATGCTATTTCCAAGAAACTCACCTCATAGGCAAAGATATCCACAGACTGAAGGTGAAAGGATGGGAAAAAAAGGTATCACTCACGTGGACTATGTAAACAAGCAGGGGTTTCCATCCTCATATCAGATAAAGTGAACTTCCAGCCAAAGTTAATCAGAAGTAACAAAGAAGGAAATTTAATACTGCCTAAAGGAATCATACATCAATAAGACATAACAATCATAAATATCTTTGCCCCAAACAATGAAGCAGCTACATACATCAAACAACCTCTTCTCAATTTCAAGAATCAAATAGACCACACCACAATAATATTGGGTGACTTTAACACACCTCTCTTACCACTGGTTAGATCCTTTAAACAAAAAAAAAAAAAGAAACTGTGAAACTATATAATACAATCAATAATTTAGACTTAACAGACATATTTGGAGTATTTCATTCATCAATGAGCAAATACACCTTCTTCTCATCAGCACACAGATCCTTCTCAAAAATATAACATTTCTTATGCCACAAAGCAACTCTTAACAAATCCAAAAAAATAGAGATAATACCCTGCATTCTAACAGATGATAATGGAATGAAATTAGAAATCAACAATGAAATAAAAAATATTAGCTACTCTAACAACTGGAGTCTAAATAATATGCTATTGAATGACCAATGAATAGCAGAAGAAATCAGGGATGAAATTAAAAATGACTCAACAGTAAATGAGAATTGTGAAACAACATATCAAAATCTCTGGAACATTGTGAATGCAGCACTAAGAGGAAAGTTCACTGCATTTAGCGCATTCCTTAATGGAATAGAAAGTTGACAAATAAATAATCTAACATTACATCTCAAAGCTCAAGAAAAGGAAGAATAAACACCCAAAGTAGTGGAAGACAAGAAATAATTTAAATCAGAGCTGAAATCAAGAAGAATGAAACAAAAGAAACAATTCAAAAAATTGACAAAACAAAAAATTGGTTCTTTGAAAAAATAAATAAAATTGTTAAACCCTTAGCCATGCCAATGAAGAGAAAGAGAAAACTCAAAGTACTAAAATTTGCATTGAGAAAGGAAACATTATAATGGACATTACTGAAATACAGAAGATAATTAAAAACTATTTTGAAAATTTATACTCCAACAAAATAAAAAATCTTGAAGACATCAACAAATATCTAGAGACATATGACCTATTCAAACTGAATGAGGAGGACATACACAATTTAAACAGATCAATTTCAAGCAATGAAATAGAAGACACTCTCAAAAGCCTACCAACTATGAAAAATCCAGGATCAGATGGATTCTTAGCCGAGCCCTACAAATTAACACAAGTACTCCTCAAATTATCCCATGAAATATCAAACTCATTCTATGAAGCTAGTATCACCCTGATACCAAAACCAGACAAGGACACATCAAGGAAAGAAAATGTCAGACCCAATATCCCTGATGATCATAGATGCAAAAATTCTCAATAAAATTCTGGCAAATCCCATACAAAATATATTAAAAAGATAGTGCACCATGACCAAGTGGGGTTCATCCCAGGGATGCAAGTTTGGTGCAACATACAGAAATCAATAAATGTAATTCATCAGATCAATAGATTTAAACACAAGAATCATATGATAATCTCTATTGATACAGAAAAAAGCATTTGACAAAATACAGCACCCCTTCGTGTTCAAAACACTAGAAAACTAGGGATAACAGGAACATATCTCAACATCATAAAGGCTATCTATGCTGAACCCAAAGCCAACATTATTCTAAATGGAGAAAAAAATGAAAGCATTCCCTCTAAGAACTGACCAAAACAAGGATGCCTCTTTTCATAACTTTCATTCAACATTATCCTTGAAACTCTAGCCAGAGCAATGAGACAGAAGAAAAAAAAATTAAAGGAATATGAATAGAAAAAGAAGAACTCAGACTATAATTATTTGCTGATATGATTCTATATTTAGAAAAACTAAAAAGTTCCACCAGAAAACTTCTAGAACTAATAAGTTCAGTAAAATAGGAGGATATAAAATTAACACCCATAAATCAAACATGTTCCTATATATCAGTGATAAATCCACTGAAAGAGATGGCCTCAAAAAAAAATAAAATATTTGGGATTCAATCTAATAAAAGAGAGGAAAGATCTCTACAATGAAAGCTACAGAACACTAAAGAAAGAAATTAAAGGAGACCTTAGAAGATGCAAAGCTCTCCCATGTTCTTGGATAGGCAGAATTAATGTGGTCAAAATGGCCATACTACCAAAAGTGTTATACAGATTTAATGCAATTTCTATTAAAATCTCAATGACATTCTTCATAGGACTAGAAAAGGCAATCATGAAATTCATTCAAAAAAATATGAGACCCAGAATAGCCAAAGCAATCCTTAGCAAGAAAAGTAAAGCAGGAAGCATCACAATACTAGACATTAAATTATACTACAGAGCTATAGTAACAAAAATGGCATGGTGTTGGGACCAAAACAGACTCATAGACCAATGGTACAGAATAGAAGACACAGAGACAAATCCACATAAATACAGTTATCTCATACCAGAAAAAGGCACCAAGAACATATTGGAGAAAAGATAGCCTCTTTAACAAATGGTGCTGGGAAATTTGGCAATCCATATGTAGCAAAATGAAATTAAACCCCTATCACTTGCCCTGTACAAATCTCAACTCAAAGTGGATCAAGGACTTAGGCACTAGAATGAGACCCTGTACCTAATAGAGGGAAAAAGTATACCCAAATATGCATCATGTCAGCTTAGGAAATAACTTCCTAAACAAAACTCTTAAAGCACAAGAAGTAAAAAATGAAGAATCAATACATGGAATGGAATCAAACTAAAAAGCTTTTTCACAGCAAAGGAAACAATCAAGAACGTGAAGAGAGAGCCCACAGAATGGGAGAAGATCTTTACCACATGCACCTTGGATAAAGCATCAATCTCCAGGATATATAAAGAACTCAAAAAAACTCAACACCGAAAAAACAAAAAACAAAACAAATAACCCAATCAATAAATGGGCTAAGGAACAGAACAGGCACTTCACAGAAGAAATACAATCAATCAACAAATATATGAAAAAGTATTTAACATCTCCAGCAATGGGAGAAATGCAAATCAAAACTACACTAAGATTTCATCCTGTCAGAATGGCAATCGTCAAGAATACAAGCAACAATAAAGGTTGACAGGACGTGGAGAAAGTTTCATTCATACATTGCTGGTGAGACTGCAAATTGGTACAACCACTCTGGAAAGCAGTATGGAGATTCCTCAGAAGACTTGGAATGGAACCACCATTTGACCCAGCTATCCCACTCTGGTTTATATCCACAGGACTTAAAATCAGCATACTACAGTGACATAGCCACATCAATGTTTATAGCAGCTCAATTCACAATTGCTAAACTATGGAACCAATGTAGGTGCCCTTCAACAGATGAATGGATAAAGAAAATGTGGTATATATACACAATGGAATATTACTCAACCTTAAAGAAGAATGAAATGATAGCATTTGCTGGTAAGGAGATGGAGCTGGAGATTATCACACTAAGCAAAATAAGCCAATAAAAAGAACCAAAGGCCAAATGTTTTCTCTGATAGGTGGATACCAATTCACAACAAGAGGGTGGCTAGGAAAAAACAGAGGGACTTTGGCTTAGACAGGGGGAGTGAAGGGAGGAGAGTTAATATGGGGTAGGAAAGATGGTAGAATGGACCGGACATTACCCTATGTGCATTTATGATTACATGACCATGGTAACTCTACATCATGTACAACCCAAAGAATGAGATGTTAAACTCCATTTATGTATGATGTGTCAAAGTGCATTCTACTTCATGTGTAACTAACTAGAACAAATAAAATAGATAAATAATTTTTTTTTAAAGAGAGAGTGAGAGAGGAGAGAGAGAGAGAGAATTTTTAATATTTATTTTTTAGTTCTCGGTGGACACAACATCTTTGTTGGTACGTGGTGCTGAGGATCGAACCCGGGCCGCACACGTGCCAGGCGAGCGCGCTACCGCTTGAGCCACATCCCCAGCCCAATAAATAATTTTTTAAAAGGTGTAAAAACTAAGGCTCACTGTCTGTTAAGTGTTATCATATCTACACATGGGGTCTCCCGAAGTAGAATGTCATAACATGAGGACACAGCTCTTATTTTACTGACTTTCGGACCTGCAAGAGTATTCATACAGTAATTTGCTCATGGTAGACATTCAGAAAAGACTTCTTCAATGAAAAGCTCATTAGAGGCTTAACACCTAAGCAACAGAAGTTAGAGTGTCATCTAAAGCCATGTGGTACTTGTAGTCCGCTGTGCTATTCATCTATTTAGCCTCCATCTTTTTACAAAATTATTTATTTAGAATAGACACATCTTAATACACACGCCTTCATATTTGGAGGTACCAAGTGGGTGGGAATTTCCATGGTCTTTGCTTATGTTCTTGTGTGTGGAAAGACCAGAGGTCAGAACAATAGCTCATTGTATGACCTGGTGGCGTTTCCTAGCATGGGAGCTATTGGTATCTACAGAGCTGTGGGCCTTTGGCCTCATGAGACAACCATTGTTTGAGCTCAAAGGCTCATCCCTGGCTCCTCAGAGAGCGGTCACATTCATAGTGTTCACTGCATGCACTCCAAATATTTGGGCTGCTCCTAGCAAATATCAAGTCTTCAAGGAGATAGAAGTTCTCTGTTGAAGGAATCAGTCACATCCTTGGTTATCCCATCTCTCTGAAAGCCCCTGCATTTTGTGACATGGATATTCTGAATTTATTACTAAATAAATATTTATTGTGTGTCAGGGCCTGTGCAGGGTACAGGAGACAGGGTTTTAAGAAAATTATTTCTACCCCAAGGTATTCACCCTGGAGAGAAGGAGACAAATGCATGCGCAGATCATTGCTAAACCATACTTGAATACAGTGTTGGGAGTTACCTAGAGCATAAAAAGGCCTATGGTTCAATGCATCGACTTTGAGATTAGAAATTCTGATTTCAAAGCCCAGCTCCTGAAATCCTGGCCCAGTTATTTAACCTTCTCAAACCCAAGTCTTTCTATTTATAAAGGGGGGATAAAAAGGAAAGTATTTTGTTGACCTGTCAGAAAGATTAAATGAGATAATCCATGATAAACCCTAATCCCAGAGCCTGGCAAACCATAAGCACTCAACAATTGGTGGCCATTTTTAACATTTTTATAAGCTACCCATAAGGAGGCAGATATGATAGATACGTAGAAGAAAGAGACCTAACCCATTTTACTTTATCTACCTTCTGTTCAGAGAGAAGTTAGCTACCTTTTCCAGCCTGGGCTTGCAATAAACATTATCAACTGCTAATCTTCTCAAATCAGAATGCAATCGTATGCGGGTGCCATGGCCCATGCCTATAGTGCCAGTGGCTCAGGAGGCTGAAGCAGGAGGATGGTGAGTTCAAAGCCAGCCTCAGCAACTTAGGGAGGTGCTAAGCAACTCAGTGAGGCCCTGTCTCTAATAAAATACTAAAAAGGGCTGGGGGTGTGGCTCAGTGGTTAAGTGCCTTTGGTTTAATCCCTGGTACCAAAAAAAAAAAAAAATGCAATTGTCTTCCAATCCTGGAAAATTTTCACTAAGAGAGAAATTCATTTTCATGACTAGAGCAAGAGGAAAGAGATGGGCAGAGAAAAAAGCAGCATTGAGAAATAAATCCATTTATCTACGTGTGGCCCCACCAAAAGACCAAGGTTTCTGATGCTTCCTCCCCTGGCTAATTTGTCTACCACCAATGTTGCACTCTGTAAGGTGTATTGAACATGGGAAATAAATCCACAGTTAGAAGTCAGAGTGGCCCGAGTCCCGCCAATCTTGAAACAGAAACTGCCCTTCGAGTTTCAGAGATCCTTTATGTTCACTGCAAAGACAAAAAGTACCTAGGGTGGCAGTGTGGTGACGGTCTCAGAAGGTGAAATCAGGCTACCATTCACTCCCTGTGTGTGACCTGGGGCACACTCTCTATACTCTGTGAGCCTTGGTTTCCTCATCTATAACTGTGGGGGTATAATTGTGGACGTCTCACAGACTGCTAAGAGGGTTGCAAAAGATGTAATGTACCCATGATTGTGGACACTAGAGATAGGCATCTGTGCCTTGCACACAATAATCTGAATAGATCCTTGCTGGCTTATTATTTAAAAAGAAAAAATAAATCCGGTTCTCTCTGTGGCTAGAAAAGACAAAGAATGGACATTTTCCTGACTTTTTCCCTCTAAAGGAAGAGGGACAGGAAAGGATGATTAAGCCTGGCAGATTCTTCCAAGAATCATTGACACAAAAGAGCCAGAAATGGCTCCCACAGAAGCCAATGAGCAGCTAGGAGCAAACAATTCCCAATTTCATGGCCGATATTGGTCCAGGCTAACCAGCCTGGGGTGGCATCTGGCTCAGAGCTGGGTTTATGGGTATGCGACCATACAGCTGCACTAGTTATCAGGGACCCACATCTGGTTTGATGCCATCTTGCAAACCTTTTTTTTTTCCACATTGCAGTTCTTGCTAATGGTATCTTTGAAGCTATGTTCATAAGTAACATCCAGTGATAATGAAGCATGCGTTTGAGTGGAGGAAAAGGAAAGGCTTTGTACCTCACGACGTTTCATGGCATTTTTTTCATGTGTTTTTACTTTGCACCGGGCCCCAAAGATGACATAGCCTGTCCTGATTAGGCTAGAGGGTCTCCTTATGTCGGCTTCCCTGGGCCAGCTCACTATGTCTAAGTCTAATAGATAATTCAGGGTGAACCAAGGCTCATGGCAGAAAGACAAAAATATGATTGCAGACCTGGTGGAAAGGAAAAGTGACTTGGTGTCAGGTCGCAGGGGGCTGTCAGGTAACTTCCGGTGGCTCAAATTCTGTCCAGCGAGCAGGACCTCAGAAACCTTGCATTATTACCCTGGAGTCTGAGTCACGTTACATTTACCTGCCTAAGGAGCAGAGCATGCTTGGGTGGCAACAGGGGTTCAGGCAAAGTGCTCAGCAGGCCAGGAGATCCTTACAAACCAGGCCAAAGACAGTATCATGAGGATACAGGTCCCCTGGGACACTGGATTTCTGTCACTTGTACGGCATAGTGTAAAGCTTCTCATTCCAGAATCCTTTTGGCTTCCAGGGGCTTGTTTTCTCATCCCCAGGACCCAGTGTGATGAAGGCTCAAAGAGATTGATAGTCTAATTAATCACAAATAATAAACGAATAGTCACTGTCATCAGTACTGCTGATCACTAGTAAGGCTTATCACTGACAATCATGACAATAATATCAGTAAGAACTATAACTTGGGAATTAAGAGATTTGCCTTCTTCTCCAGTTCGGTCTCGATCCCCTGGAATAAAACAGACTTTGCTTTTCTCTTTAGTTTTCTCACCTGTCGTAGGGCAGCTGTCGTAATTGCATTTACCTGTGTAGTAGGAATGTCAGTATCCATCTTGCTTTATTTGCATGGGGTCCAACACTTAAGACGTGCTGGACAAACATGTATTAGATAGATGACACAAATGTAAGTGACCCCTGCTTTATTCGAGCACACAGTTAGTTTGGGAAGAGAAGGTAGCCAAAATTTGTTGGTTTCCCATCTTGTTCCGAGCCTTTACAACTACTCTGTGAACTGAGCTTATTTTATAGCTGAGGAACTTGAAGTATAGGAATGTTAATTCACTTGTCCCAGATACCCAAGTTTACATTGTAACTAAGCCAAGGTTTGAGCTAAAGATGTCCGGTCGAAAACCTTGTTATGTGACCTTAACTAGAACAGAGGTCCCCTTCTCTTAGGGACGTGCTGCAGATGCTGACAAACCATCAGTAGGAGTTTCTGTCTGTACTTGAGCCACTCTGCAGCTGGGCTTGGAACCTGTCTCTCTGTTCAGTCTCAGGCCCGCCTCTGTGTCTGCTCCCTGTTGCTCTTGTGACGGTTGTGGTTTCTAATTGGGGCACCTGGCTCCCCACAGTCTGAGGCTCGCTTGCTGACTCCCCATAGACACTTTCTGTCTTTTAGTTCAGTCAACGGAATCAACTTGGTGGAGTGCAACAGGGGGACTAGGAGTTAGGTTTCCACAGTTGACACAGGAAGAGATACAAACAACCAACAATCAGAGGGTAAGATATCAAGCTTACTAGTCGCCAAAGAAATACCATGAACAGGTAAATAATGACAAAACAGGGCAGAAGATAGGTGAGGAATGACGCCAGGGCAGGGCAGGAGGAGACCCTTTGAATAGTGCTGTCATGCCCATATGGAAAAGATAGTAACTGCTTTCCTGGAAAGGTTTTTGGAAATAGGTATCATAAGCCTTAGAAGTGTCTGTGGATGTACACAGTTCCTGCAATATCGTAAGAGCTCTGAACGTTTGTTGGTGAATGAAGAGATGTCTCCCTTCTAGGTCTGTATCCCAAGGAAATAATCAGTGATAAAATCAAAAGCTAATGTCCAACTGAATTTCAATGAAAGAACCAGGGTTAAAAAGAAAAAACTATAATGTATCCATAGGTGTGATATTATGATGTCATTTAAATAATATTTTAATAAATATTTTACAATATAGAAATTATTGTAATGAGGGGAAGTAAAAAAGTTTCATATAAAATGTAGCTCTACTCTTTCCTAGTTCTGTAAATGAATATACATTTTGCATCATTTATTCATTCAGCAAACATTTATCACATCTCCTATGTGTCAGGCACTGTGCTGAGTTCTGCGTATTCAATATGCACCAAACATATATGGTCTCTGCAGTCATAGAGCTTACAGAGTATGCACGGGTTCTGCTATTAAACTATCACACAAGTTAAGCAGACCCAATGATTGCTAGAATGTGAAATGAGAAATTGTTACAGAAAATCATGGCACTGGAAAGAGACAAATGGCCCTTGGAGATGCAGAAGAGCAAGGCTTATTCAGCTGAGCACCGCCCATTTTTATGGGGAGGGGTACCAGGGATGGAACTCAGGGGCACTTAACCACTGAGCCCCACGCCCAGCCCTATTTTGTACTTTATTTAGAGACAGGGTCTCACTGAGTTGCTTAGGGCCTTGCTTTTGCTGAGGCTGGCTTTGAACTTGTGATCCTCCTACCTCAGCCTCCCAAGCTGCTGGGATTACAGGCGTGCGACACCACACCCAGTGAGCACCACCCTTTGTTCCCAGTATCTTTTATACAGTACAGACTTCCGTGTTTCAACACTTTCTCATGCAAGGAGCCTGATCCCTCTGCCTTTCTCTGGTTCCTCCACAGCTGCTGAGCAAGTGTGATTACAGAAGCAAACTAGCAGGTTGCAGCTACTAACAGAGATAAAAAAGAAACATCTTAGGAAGGAGTTGATGCTTCAAAATGAAACAGTATGCTAAAGAGTTTCAATCTGGAACCCAATTTAGATTGACAGATACACAGACATCCAAGGTGGCATGTTGGCTGAGCCCCAGAGAGGTAGACAAGTGAAGGGTAGGGTAGAGAGAGACATTCCCAACTGAGGGAGCCACACATGTCATGGGCCTGAGGCAGCAGAATCAGAAGCCCATAAAAATAGAGTGGATGACTGGGAGGTCCTAGTGCAGGCCTGGATTGTAAACCATGTGCAGAGGCACGGGAGGCATGGAAGGGTTTGGGGCATGGGCTCAGTGCTCTTTAGCTACCACTCCCAGAAGGTCTCTCTAACTGCAGATACAGAATGAGTGAAGGTGAATTCTCTGTCAGACAATGATGGGAAAATGAAGAGGCACCCACACAGGGCCATCAGAGGCTCACGGGAGCCAAGCCCTGCACTCCATCCCATTTCCTGGTAAACCAGGCTGAGATGCAGATCCTCACACACCTGAGCAGGGACTGGCAGCTCCACATTCTTATCCTTGAACTTTCCATCCCTCTTTCAAGTTAACAGGATAGATCTCCATTCATTCCATTTGGGGTGGGGGGAAGGGGTGCTACTGGGGATAGAACCCAGGGGTGCTCTACCACTGAACTAAATCCCTAGTCCTTTTTATTTTTTATTTTAAGATAGTGTCTCATTACATGGCTGAGGCTGGCCTCTAACCTGTGCTACTCCTGCCTCAGCCTCCAGAGTCACTGGAATTACAGGCTGTGTCACCATACCCAGTCACTTGTTTCTTTTTTAAACTCATCTCCAAGTGCCAGTGGAAATGGGGCTCCCTCAACCCCAAAGTCTCATTTACAATGAGACTTTAGCTAAAGTGAAGCCTCATTTCAAAATTAAAAACTTTAGTTTCCAAGGACTAGAGATCCAGAATATGAAAGAAATTTTTAATAGATTCCCTGGAATAATGTGTAGCTGTAGCAAATACATGGGGGAAAGTTCTCACCAACTTGATTTCATGCTCATTCCAAGCGATTCCTTACCGTGCTCTGTGAAGACCCTGGAGAGTTTCTAAGCATCTGTCTTTGCCTTTGCCTAATAAGTTAACTAATGCTTTGTCTCTCTGGTAGCTTTGGGGAGGATGGCAGGAGGGTGTGGCGGCCATCCTGCATTCACTCAGCCTAAGGAAAGAAGGAAGATTCCACACTGACCTCTCTGATTCTTTGTCCACAGCTGGGGCACCCAGGGTGACTTCTCCACGACCCACGCACTGCCCGCGGTGAAGGTGAAGCTGTTCACAGAGAGCACAGGTGTCCTGGCCTTGGAGGACAAGGAGCTCGGGCGGGTAAGTGCTCCCTGTCATAAGAGGTATCCAAAAGAGCTCCACAGAATGGGCGTTACGGCGGTGTATCCAACACACAGGTTGCCAAGAAGCAGCACTGCCAAGTTCTGAGAGGCCCAGCTTTGGGGCCTAGCCTCTACTCTACATGAGCTGTGTGACCTTGGGCAGGTCCCTCAACCTCTCTGAACCTCAGGTGGTTCTCCTCTATAAACCTGAACTAACAAGAGTGTGCACTGGAGAAGTTAAGAAGGGATTCTCAACATCATTGGGCCCAGACACCCTTTATAAGCAAAAATTTGGAATACCCTTGACTATCATCATATACAATTCTCAGATTATAGTTATATACTCATTTAACAATGTTAACATTAACATAATGGAATAAAAACGGGGGAAGGGAGGGCAAATTAGTAGTAAACAAAAATTCAAAATGAAGCCAGGTGTGGTGCATACACCTGTAATCCCAGTGGCTCAGGAGGCTGAGGCAGGAGGATTGCAAGTTCAAAACCAGCCTCAGCAACTTAGTGAGGCACTAAGCAACTCAGTGAGAGCCTGGCTCTAAATAAAATACGAAAAGGGCTGGGGATGGGGCTTAGTGGCCAAGAGCCCCTGGGTTTAATTCCCAGCACTCCAAAAAAAATTTCAAAATGAAAATACTCTAGTCCTTAAGAAGCAGTAGTTTGCTTGACCCCACCTGGAGAGTCACCATGAAGGTGACAGCTACCAAGCCCACTGTGGAGTGTTGCTGAACACCAGTAAACTGATTGACTGCAGTGGTGAGCAACTCCAGGCAAAATGTCCTTCATTTCGCTGGAAAAGTGCCAAACACGCTTTGATTTGAAGTGTCGGAGGCAGAATGTAGATTGAGTTTCTTGTAAGCAGATTTTTCCATCCCTGTTCATATCTGATGGCACTATTCAAAAGTCAGGTGGGACACAGGACAGCTCCTCCTTCCAGAGGAGCATCTCACCCTTCCCTGAATGTTGAACAGGCCCCACCCATTCAATGCCAGCCCCATTTATTCTGTCAACCAAACTGTCCTCCAATGTTCTGAAACATCCCCAGGGGTGGTACCAACCCGCTTGGGAACCACTGGGATATCCTAGAGACACCTCTCTTTGCATCCCAGCTTTTGATCTGCACCGAGCAGCCACTAATACTTTCAGATGTTGGATTTGTCACTTGCTGGCTTAATTTGTTCCATCACCCCATACGGCTTCTTCCGAGTCTTCCAGAGGCATAGATGCCTTCCCTGAGTACATGCCAGTCTCTGGGGAGCCCTCTCCTAACTGCCATCTGCACCACAGCATCCCTCTGCCCACCTTCTCCAGATGAGACAGAAAGGGAGAACTCAGAAATCTTGGGAGAACTCAGAAGTCTCCCCCAGTGAATTCTAAAAGCTCCTTGGGAATAGGAACGTAAACTATTTTGTTCTCCACCCAATACCCAGTGTGCAGCAGAGAGACTTTTAATGATTTGTTTCTTTGTTTATACTTTCAATGATTTGTTTCTTTGTTATTTTGTTATTGGGCTGCCATAACAAAATACCACAGACTGGATGGCTTGACCCCGGGAGATGTAATCTCTCACAGTTTTGGAATCCAGAGCATCCTAAATCAAGAGTCAGGAATGGGCAGGTGCAGTGGCTCAAGTCTGTCATCCCAACAGCTCTGGAGGCTGAGGCAGGAGGATCGGAGGTTCAAAGCCAGCCTCAGCAACTTATCAAGCTTGTAAGCAACTCGGTGAGGCCCTGTCTCTAAATAAAATACAAAACAGGGCTGGGGGTGTGGCTCAGTGGTTGAGTGCTCCTGGGTTTAATCCCCAGCACCCCCCCCCCCAAAAAAAGAGGAAGTTCCTCTTTCTGGGAAGCATTCATTTTTCTGGATTTTAGATGGGCACCTTCTCCCTGTGTGGGAGATGGGACATATTTTCTTTTTATAAATAGGTCACAAATCCTGTCAGATTATGACCCCATCTTTATGACCTCACTGAGCTTTTTTTTTTTTTTTCCCTTTTGGCACTAGGGATTGAACCCAGGGGCACTTAACCAGTGAGCCACATCCCCAGGTTTTTTAAAAAAATATTTTATTATTTTCTTTAGAGACAGAGTCTCATTGAGTTGCGTAGGGCCTCACTAAATTGCTGAGGCTGGCTTTGAACTCTCGATCCTCCTGCCTCAGCCTCCCAAGATGCTGGGATTACAGGCGTGTACCACAGTGCCCAGCTTCATTTAGCTTTGATTACCTCTCTCCAGATACAGACATGTTGGTGGTTACATATCTTCAATATATGAAATTTAGGGGAAACGATTTAGAGTTCATTCATACTGGTTGGCTGCATAATCCCTCCTGAAGGCATCCTCTCTGCGTCTCTGGTCTATCATCTAGAGAAACGTGGGCACCCCCAGATGCACGTGGCACACACACCTGGTGGGACCAGCCAGACCTCACTTCCTGTGCTTTCCTTTTCCTTCCCTTTGTGTCTGTGATTTTTCTTTCCTTTCATCTGTAGGTTTTCCCTGGAATCATATTTCTAAAACACAGATCACAGACAGAGGCCAAACAAAAAGTAAATAAGGCTAAGAGCAAAAACAGTGTACCTCCCCAGAAAGGAGGGGACTGAAGGAAAGGGCTTAGCTGTTTCCTTTGAGCAGTGACAGGTGTTCACTTCTGTCTGTCGGGACACAGAGCAGGAGAAGCAGGCTGTCTTTGTCTTTTCCTTCTCTTTTCTCATGAAGGCAGATGTCAAAAATCACGAGACTCTCAGGATCCAGCCTATGGGTGTTGGCAGAGAGGCATGGAACTGGCCAGTACAGGGAGACTCCCCTTGGGTCCCCGGATGGGCTGCACAGAACACAGGGTGCCCAGGAAATGGTCTACAAATGCCACAATACAGGTGATACAGGCACTTTCCTGGTTCTCCATCATTTCCTCTCAGGAGAGCTTAAAGCCATGAGTTCTTCAAATTCTTTGTAGTATAGATGGGAGAACTGATTCCCGTGGGACGAAAGGGGCCCCCAGAGCCCCCAGGTCAGGGAGGGGCCTGTGCGTCCTCCATGCCCCACAGGCCAGGCTCAGCCCCTCAGGGACCCTTCACAAGTGTGCCCACCGAGGCAGGGACTTCTCCCTGGTCTCACTGGTGCAGAGAAGCACAGGACCTAGGGGGTTAAGTAGCTGACGAGGAATGGAGGCAGCTCAACTCCAGGGGACCTTCCCTACGCCACACTGACGCTCTACAGTGGTGAAGCCCTAGGCTCTGCGGTGGCCGAGGCCCCGAGCTTGCCCCAGACCACAAGGCCACTCGTTCCTGGATGATTGACACTTGCTTCACGCCTAAGAAACTTCCACCATCTTCATGGGGCTGGCCTGCCTGCCTCCTCCTGCTGGCTGGGCACACTCTGCCACCGGCATCTGAACAGGTGCTCAGATGAGCCAAGTGCTTCTCCTCCCCAGGGGCTGGCCCTCTGCCTGAAAAACTCTTCCCCACCTCCCAGGCCTTCCAAAGCCACACACGATCTCTCTGAGCAAATGCCAGTCCTCACTGCCATGGACCTTGGGCACCACGGCAGCCCTCTGCCCACATCCTCCACTGGACTGATCGCCAATGAGACTGGGAGGGAGAGCTGACCCTGCTGGACTGAGCAAGCTCCGTGGGGAGACAGCAGTGCTATCTTTTTTTTTGAGGGGTGGGGTACTAGGGATTGAACTCAGGGATACCTGACCACTGAGCCCCATCCCCAGCCCTATTTTGTATTTTATTTAGAGACAGGGTCTCACTGAGTTGCTTAGGGCCTCGCTTTGGCTGAGGCTGCTGGCTTTGAACTTACAATCCTCCTGCCTCAGCCTCTGCCTCAGCCTCCAGAGCTGCTGGGATGACAGGCGTGTGCCACCCGTGTGGCATTGCTGTCTCTTTTTAGGTGAGGTTACTCTGGGGACCCTATGGGAGAGTGCTTCTGTGTGCTGATTCTATCAAGTGGTAGCAGAACCACATTGCAAATCCAAGTGATCCATTCAACCATTTTTAGTCTGTTTCTTCTTTGCTAACTATTTTAATTGAAGAAATAATCCATGCAGATGGTTTAAAAATAATAAAAACGGATACTAGTGGAAACTAATGATCCCTGTTTTGGTCAGCTTCTTCGCTGCTGTCACTAAAGGACCCAACCAGAACAGTTTTAGAGGAGGAAAAGTTTATTTGAAGGCTCACAGTGTCTCTCAGTCCCTAGGCAGCAGACTCCATTCCTCGGGGCTCGAGGGGAGGCAGGACATCATGGAGGAAGAGTGTGGTGAAGGGAAGCAGCTCACATGGTGATCAGGAAGCAGAGAGACTCCACTCTCCAGAGACAAATAGAGACCCCAAAGCCACGCCCCCAATGCCCCCTCCTCCAGCCACACCCACCTGCCTCCAGCCACTACCCAGTTAATCCCATCAGGGGTCCATTTACTGGTTGGGTTAAGGCTCTCACCACCCAGTCATGTCTCCTCTGAACCTTCTTGCATTGTCTTACACATGAACTTTTCTGGGTCATCTCAAATACAAACCATAACAATTTCTTTCACCTTGACCAGATACCACAATGAAAATGTTTTTTGCATTGAAAATGAAAAATATTTTTTTGTAATTCCTGGCATATTCTTCCCAAAATATTCTCTGCACATACATTCATAGCATGTGTGTGTGTGTGCATTCCTCTATTTAAGAAAAGAAAGCACAACTGAAAGTTACTTTATAACTACTGCTCTATCCATCAGTTGGAACATCAGCATATTTGGAAATGAGTCCATTGAGTTCTTTTTTATAGGGCTGTATAGTATTCCACTGTGCAGATATATTTCATTCAATACATCTTCTGTTGATGAATTTTTAGATTATTTCATCTTTGGGTGCATAAAGAATGCTTTGGTGTGTAGCCTCAAATTTATTTATTTTTTCTTGCATATGCCTACAGGATAAATTTCAAAAAAAATATTTTGCTGAACACAATTTGAATTTAACAGTTACTGCCAAACTGTCCATATGCCATTTTATACCTCCACAAAAGGCATGAGAGAGTGCCTGTTTCCCCACACCCAAGCCAACACTGCAATGTTATCAAACTTTTTTTCCACAAATGTGATTGCAGGCCTGCTGTGCCTAATCATTAGTGCCGTGTGCCGAGTAAGCAGGGATAAAAGCAAACAAAAATCATTAGCCTCTCAGAGCTCACAGGGCACAGGAATAAAATCCAGAAATTTCTGTGCAGTGTGGTAAGTGGACAGAAGTCAGTCTGAGGAGCAGGGATGCCTTTCCCAGGGCATGCAAACAGGTAGGGAGAGAGATCCAGGCTCAGCTGTGGAGATCAGCCAGGTGAGGGCCCAGGGTAAAGCAGTCCCCAGCCCGTTCCACTACATGCCCAGGTGACTAGGAGAAGCTGCAGCTGGCTGGGGTGCAGCCTACTGCAGGGGGGCTGTGGTCGCCATACCAGCCACCCCACATCAAAGCCCAGCACACATGGGCCGTGGCTGAGATGACAAAGTGCTTGATTAGCAGCCTGGAATGTGCAGATGAGGTGTCTGATCTGCCCAGGGCTCCCATGCCCCCAGAAGGACCCTCATCACTCAACAGGGCTGACGCTTATACAGGGGCGGTCAAGGGTGGGGACCCAGATGCAAGAGAACCGCAGTGACCTCATCTCTCCACCCACGCTGCAGAAGAAGGCTCCCCAGGGAGTGACCACAGGGAGGGGAAGGAGGTCACTGTGGAGTGACCAGGAATAAGCGGCAGCCATTTGCATCTTAAATGGACACCATATTGCTGGTGGGACACACGCCCAGGATCCATATGGTGGGAGGCTTGTTAATGAGCTCCGGGTGCCCAGGGCACCGCTCCTGTCCTACTTTGCCAAGCGAGAAGGAGCCGAGAAGCCAGCCAAGGACCTTTCCTGCTGCCTGGCTGTGTCTCTCCCACCAGCCCTTCCCTGCCACTCACTACCTCCCAACCTGGCCACTCCTGGGCCAAACTAGCTCAGAACAGGGGGCCAGCTTCACTGGGTCCAGCAGCTCCCTCTTCCCATCTCCAAAAGTGTCAGGACTCCAGATCTAGAATGCATTGTAGGGTGACAGGTGGGCATCCTTAAGGGAAGGGAGAGTTCTTCCCAATGCCATGACACCCCGAGTTCCTCTTTCACTTCCATCATTTGTCCTATGACATATTGGCCCGGAGAGGTTTGCTAGTGCCAGTTTTGTGAACTTAGACATTTACACATAGTTGTCCAATTAACCTTCACAGAATGATCAAAAGGCCTCAAATGATCACAAGCAGAGGGTTCTGATTTGAAGGTGACACTAGTAATGCAAGTTTTAGGAAAAATAGAAAAGATGCCAGAGTCACCACCCAGATTCAGCCTGCGGGGCATGACCACGGAGGACAAGCTGTCCGTCAGGATGGTGTGACAGTATTTAGAAGACTCCCAGAACTATAGGGATTTACTCTATTGGGTTTACACCCAATGTCATTAACAATGCACCTTGCCCTAAATAGAGATGATCCCTTAAAATATAGCTCCTCATAGAACATGGCCACAATGACCAGCAATGATCACTCAGTACCCTGGGGACTGGTTCCAGGACCCCCTGCAGACACCAGAATCTTTGAATGCTCAGGTCTCTTGTGTAAAATGTGTGCTGCTTGCATATCCTCTACTTTTCATCTGCTTTAAACCATCTATTACTTATATTACCTAATTGTTCTAGTCAGCATTTTTGGTGCTCTGACTAAAGGATCTGACCAGAACAACTGTAGAGGAGGAAAGGTTTATTTGACAGCTCACAGTTTCAGGGGTCTCAGTCCACAGACAGCAGGCTCCACTCCTCGGGGCTCGAAGTGAGGCAGGACATCATGGAGGAAGAGTGTGGTGGAGGGAAGCAGCTCACATGGTGACCAGGAAGCAGAGAGAGACTCCACTCTCCAGAGACAAATAGAGACCCCAAAGCCACGCCCCCAATGCCCCCTCCTCCTGCTACACCCACCTCCTCCAGCCACCACCCAGTTAATCCCATCAGGGGTCCATTCACTGGTTGGGTTAAGGCTCTCACAAACCAATCACAAGCCCTCTCACATTGTCTCACCCGTGAGCTTTTGGGGGACACCTCACATCCACACCATAACACTAATAGATTGTAAATACTATGTAAATAGCTGTTGTTCTATTCTGTAATGTTTAGGGAAGAAAGACAAGAAAAGGTCTGTACATGTTGAGTGCAGATTTATTTCCCAAACATTTTCAATCTTTAGTTGATTGAATCCAATTTTCTTGCATCTGGGTCCCCACCCTTGACCGCCCCTGTATAAGCATCAGCCCTGTTGAGTGATGAGGGTCCTTGGAACCTAAGGATACAGAAGGCCAAGTGTACTAGAAATTAGGGATTTTTTTTTCTTGATCTCTATCCCATCATTTTAAAATTTCTACATTTGTGTCTATCTTTGATACATATGATAAGGTAGTATACGAATACAAAGTAAACAAATTTAATGTTAAATGTTGGCATCTGGGTATTGAGCTCATTGCTCAAAAAATATTTCCCTGAAGTAGAGCTTGATCAAACATCTTTGGCAGCCACTGATCTGGAACTCCAGGCCTTCTTCTGTTTCAACCACATCATAAAACACTGGGGAAACTGGAATTTTGTGTTTTGCAAGAAGTTATCAATTTTCTTTCATCATCGAGAGGGAAGTTAATGGAAAAAAGGGTCAGGCCCCAAAGAGAGATGGGTGGAAATATCACACAAAGGAAGCACGTTGCAGTGTTTCTGCCCCAGTCCCCTTCTCTGAGCCCTTATTCAGGTCACGGGGAAGGCCATGTGCACCTGTCCTCCAAGCACAGACCACGCTGGCAGGACTGAGCAAAGCTGAGGCTGGACCAGGAAGGCCAGAGAGTCCACTGCTGAGACTTCGCGTCTCTTCTACCCTCTCCACTGGGGAGAGGAGCCCAGGAAAGGAACCTGCTTTCCCTGCACCTGGGGAAAATAGATGCTTTGAAAGCAGCCCAAGCCACCTGAACAAAGCTGGGCACACTGCCATCGCAGGAGAGAGAGCCCAGTGTTTATTGTGCCCATGTTTCCTTAGCGTAGCTCTTCCAACGACTCCACTCTTCCCCGACTGCATGTTCTGCAGATTCTGTCTGGTTTCTGACAACCAGAGTTAGAAAGTGGATTGCCCAGGTTGTCCACTTCTCTCTCACCTCCAGCCTCTGAGGCAATGAGAACCGAGGTAGGACACCCAGGTCTAAGAGCCATCTCTGACATGCACCTGTGAAAAGCATTTTCCTAGAGCTGATCTCTCACCAAGCTACCTATGCCTCCTTCCATGCCAAGGCAAAGCTGGGTGGTGTGGGACAAGATTGCCAGTCCAGGTGAATGGGGCTGACTGATTTGTGACCCTTAAAAGACCCCTTTCCCTTTTCTACATCTACTTTTTTTTGGCCGGGGGTGGGGGGCAGGATTGAACCCAAGGGTGCTGAACCACTGAGCCCCATCCCCAGCCCTTTTTTATATTTTATTTAGAGACAGGGTCTCATTGAGTTGCTTAGGGCCTTTCTAAGTTGCTTAGGGCCTCACTAATTTGCTGAGGCTGACTTTGAACTCACGATCCTCCTGCCTCAGCCTCCTGAGCCTCTGTGATTACAGGTGTGCGCCACCACACCTGACTTCCTTCTCGCCATCTTAACACTTCTTATCTATTTGATAACATCCTTTCTATTTTCCTCTGCGGGTTTTGAGGAATTTCTCTTCTTGCAATAGTAAAAGATATCCTAAAGAATGGGAGGGGCTGGGGTGTGGCTCAGTGGTAGAGCACTTGCCTGGCATTTGTGAGGCACTGGGTTTGATCCCCTGCACCACATAAACAAATTAAATAAACAAAATAAAGGTATGTGTCCATCTACAACTAAAAAAATATTTAAAAAAAAAGAATAGGGGGGAGAGGGTTTAGTGGTAGAGCACTTGCCTAGCACGTGTTTGATCCTCAGCACCATATAAAAAAATAAATATATAATATTCTACAATTAAAATGCACACACACACATATGTATATATATATATAGAGAGAGAGAGAGAGAGAGAATATAGAAGGAAGAAAGGAATGGAGTACAAGTGGTCTCTAGCATGGCCTCTTTCATTCATCTATATTATTGGATGATGGTAATAACGCTGTTCTCTGATCAGGGTTTCCTTTGTGTTTTTCAACTTTGGAAAAGCAACAAAAAATCACAAAAGTCATGATCCTTACTTTTTTTTTTAACGAACTTGGTCAGGAAAAGAGAGAAGGGAGCAAGAGAATGCCCTGTCTTCAGGCCTGGCCAGCCTCTGTGAGTAGATGACACGTCACTCCACATCTCAGCAGCAAAGTCTCTGATCCACAAAAACATGCCCATCGTGATGCTTGTATTGTCCCACTAACACGTTTGTCCCTTTGTTCCCTACAGGTCATCCTCCATCCCACCCCAAACAGCCCCAAACAGTCTGAGTGGCACAAAATGACAGTCTCCAAAAACTGCCCCGATCAAGACCTCAAAATCAAACTTGCCGTCCGGATGGATAAGCCCCAAAACATGAAGCACTCTGGGTAAGTGTCTCGTCCCCATGTGGTCATGTGGGACACATGTCCACTCCTTTTCCAAGACAGAAGTCAAATGAGGGCTGGGCACGTAGTTCAGCAGGAGAGCAGGTGCAGAGCCCTGGCCGGGTACCATCCCCAGCACTGCAAAAAAATAAAAATTAAAAAAATGAACAAAACAAATACAAGACTGATCTTCAGAGAACTACATGGAAGGAAGTCGAAAACATTCATAAGAGGTTATTAAAATATTTGACTGGGAAGCCAGGTGCAGTGGCACATGCCTGTAATTCCAGCAACTCGGGAGGCTGAGGCAGGAGGATCTTGAGTTCAAAGCCAGCCTTAGCAACTTAGGCCCTAAGCAACTTAGTGAGACCCTGTCCCTAAATAGAAAATAAAATAAGAGCTGGGGATGTGGCTCAGTGGTTAAGTGCCCCTGGGTTAAATCCAAAACCAAAAAATTTGACTCTGAAAGTTACTCTGAGCTTCCTCACTTCTGATGATCTCTGTATTGGCTTTTTGGCCATCAACAGAGAATAATTTCCTTCTCTTCCTCTGAGAGGATTTCCAGTACTATTCAAACCCTGCAGGAAGCATGCGAAGGGGTCTAGTGTGGGGAGTTCTTCTGGGTCCCATGCCCCTTGTCACAGGCCTAGAGCTCATCCAGACTACAAATCACCCACTTGTGCCCCTTGGTCAGCAACTGCCCCCGTGAGCTGGGAGCAGCTGCTATAGCCATGTTGGAGGAGGTCAGTTCCCACTGGAACTTTCTGAGGGTTTGCTGCCACATAGAAATGAATGAGCAAAAAAATAATGAAAAATTGTGATTATCTTCATTATCTTAGAGGTTGTAGTGGAATGAATAACTAGGTAAGTTCAAGGAGGACAGAATAGGACAAGAATAGGTAAAATATGGTTTTATTTTACAAAGCCACTGGTGAGCAATGAATTCCTTAAAAACACAGTCAGACCCAAGGTGGCCTACATCAGGGGTGAACAGCCTAAGCTGCATGAGGAAGTGTTTATTGATGACTGGGCCTATGTTGACACGTGGCCTATTAAATAAGTTGGGAACAGTTGTGCTGTGTAGTGACCTAGGGACGTTTATCAAGTGCTCTGCAGGGGCTATTGGCCAACCAGCTATCATTCTGCTTGGCCTTTCTGGTCACCAGAAATGTCCCCTTAATTCTTTTCCTTTTTTTTTTTTTAATGAATTCTCTTAGGATAGGGCTCGAAGTGGTAAGCCCACCATGAAAACTGAGGATTATCTGTTTGTAGTGGAGGTTTGGGGAATTCAGACACCTGAGATCAAGGCCTAACCATGTATTAAAGCAAGTTGAAACAGAAGTTCATGCGGAGTCCAGGAGGGTGTGACAAGAACAGGAAGAGAACATCCCCTTGGAGGAGAGCCCACCACAGAATGCAGTCAGAGAGGAGAGAACAGGGCCCTCCCCCTAGGGCCTCCATGTTCTTGGGAGCAACCAAATCCAGAGAGGCCAGGGAAAGATAGCTACCTGCCAATCAGGGCACAGAAGGGTTCAGGTCCAGAAGACTCCAGAGAGAGCAGGGCCACGTGTAACCTGGAGAAACAGAACAGAACAGAACAGAACCCAGGCTTCAGTTTGGCCTTGGAGAATTTGCATTGAACTTCCTTGAGACCAGATTATTCCCAGAGCCTGAGATGGAATTATGTCAGGATGTGGGGGAGTGGGCCAGGCCCTGAGTACACACACAGTTGGTCCTTCCTGAGGAACTTCAGCCAGTCTTTCCTCAAATTGGCATCTCAGAAAGCTTTCTTGAGGTCAGCTCTTCTTCTCCCCTATCACACTCCTAGCATATATTCCAGAAACATTAATGGCATTTCTCCCTAACACCATTTCCCTTTCAAGAGTCAATATCCTAGTTTCAAGACAAAGGAATTGAGTATTCTGTTCACTTCCTATAGTATTCATTTCCTTCCACAACGAAAGATCCTGCAACCTTAATAAAACCTGGGTTCATAAAGACTCTGTTACAGTTTAGATATGAGGTGTCCCCCAAAAGCTCATGTGCGAAATGATGTGAGAATGTTTAGAGGCAAAATGATTAGATTGTGATCAGTGGATGAATCCCCATGAATCTCCTCACAGGGGTTAACTGGGTGGTAACTGAAGGTGGGTAGGGAGCAGCTGCAGGAGGTGGGTCATTGGGGTATATAGTTTGTCCCTGGTGAGCAAATCAGTCTCTCTCTCCCTCTCTCTCCTCCACCCACTTCCCTTCTTGAGTCATGACCTGAGCTGCTTTCCTCCACCACACCTCCCTTCAATGAACTTCTGCCTCACTTTAGTCTAAGAGCTTTGGAGTTGAGCATCCATGAGACCCAAATACACTTCCTCTCTTCTACTTGTTCTTCTCAAGTCTTCTGGTCAAAGTGATGAAAAAGCTAACTAAAACGGAGTCTGTGAACATTTGCTAAAGGAACCAGAGTATGAGTGAGCAGGAATGAATGGACAAGGAGGAAATGGCAACGGAAGAGAGAATGGTAGAAAAGAGAATAAGAAAGTGAATGAGTAGATCTGTCCTCTCAACTGCTTCTTTTTAATTTCCTTAAAAGAATCAGTACCTCACCCTGCAGCCTGGGCCCCCTGGAACACTGAACTAGGAGTTTCATAAACACTATTCTCCACAGCAACACTTGGCATGGGTATTGGTGTCCCCATTGGACAATCCCACTTCCCACATTCTCTTTCTTCACAGTTTGAAAACTGAACTAATCTATCTGGACTTCGGAATTTTTCTGTTGACTTTTTTGTAAAAATTAATAAATGTGTTTCAGGCTACCTTGTTGTTCTAAACAACTGAAAAAATATACAGCTTCCTTCTGTCAGATGCCATAACTAATTTGTCTGCTGAGGCCGCCATTTTAAAATGACCAAGAGAGCCTAAAATACCTCTGAAAGTGAGCAATGAGTTCCTTTAAAAACACAATCAGACCCAGGGTGGCCTAAATCAGGGGTGAACACCCTAAGCTGCATGAGGAATGATTCAGGGAAAAATAAAAAATGTTCATGGACAATATTTTTTTCATTTAAGCTTAAAATAGTTTTATTGAGTCCTATTATGTGGGGAAGGGTGATAAAATTATCAAAGCAACATCACAGCTTAGAAAATGAGAGGTGGGGGAATTTTTAAGAAGCATGGCTAAGATTATATATATATATATATATAATATCCACTTTAACACATAAGATGAAAATCAGAATTACTGTGAAATATTCCTCGATGAAGTGAAACAGATCCTTGAATGAACCACAGATCCATCTAGAATAACCTTATTAAAGAGAAAAATGCCAATGAGAAAAATCAACACTGTTTTTTTTTTCTTTCTTTTCTTTTTTTTTTTTTTTTTTTTTTTTTTTGGTCTTAGAACAGGGGTATCTGGGCACATTTGAGAATTAACAACTTCAAAGTGGCTTTCTAATTTTTCATCTTTTACCTCCAGATGGTGCTTTCAAGTTCCAGAAGTATCTTCACAGCCACTTTCTCATTTCATCCCTGAGACAGCCTTTACAGGAATTGGGAAAGATTGCCCCCCCCCCATCTTAAGAAAATGGCCCCTTCCTCCACCCACATGCTCAGACCCACCACCTTGGAGTCCTCTTTGACAAGTCTCATTCTTTCTCACCACACGTCTCATCCATCATCCAGTTCTGTTCGCTCCACCCTCAGGATCTTCTAGAGCTCCCCGCCCATCCCCACCTCCTTCTCTGCACTGGGCCCTGCGCCCCCTTCCCCTCTCCCCTTCACTTGAGCTGTTCCCCTGTTCCTTACTTGGCTTGCCTGCACTCTGTTTCTTACTCTGAAGCCAGGGTGGTTTAAAAAAAAATAGGAGCCTGATCCTGGCATCTGAATGCTAGGAAACCTCCCATGAGTCCCCATCTCTTTCCAAGTAAGGACCAGCACTGTTACCATGGCTACAAGGCCCCGATCGCTGACCTTGATCACCACTGCAGCCCCTGGCCTCCTTGGACCTCCCCAAAGAGGTTCCCATCAGGACCCCTGCCCTTACTGTTTCCCCTGCCTAGGATGTCCCCTTTCCTCCATTTGGACGTCCCTATGGCTCACCTGGATCTCTGCACGTCTCTGCATCTTCTCAGCATGTCCCCTTGGCCCCCTGGGTCATGTGTCCCCTCTCTCCCGCCCTTTCTTCCTTTGCTTTTAGCAGCACTCCTGTCCTATCCTACCCTACCCTATCCCATGTGTTTCTTTGTTCACTAGTTTATTGTCTTTCATCCTTACTAGGCTGTGAGTTCCTTGTTGGAAGGGACACTTGTCTCCTTTGGTTGCAATACCTCGTACAGGGTTTGATATCTTGCAAAACTGACTATTGATTGCATAGAAAAATAAGTGAATGAATGAATCCTCCACTTGACAGATAGAGAAACAGAGGGATAACATGGAACAGGACTCACCCAGGTGAGAGTGAGCCTCAGTCCTGGGTCTACGTTTGTTTACTCCTCTCAGTTCCATCTTAACCAAGGACTAAAACACAGTGTTCCACGTGGCTCTGCTTTGGATTCATTCAAGGAACCACAGTACACCACCCAAGAGTCAGTCACAGATATTCTGATTTTCCATCTACGTGCTAGCAAGCCTCAAAGGAGACAGAGTTTAGAGCCCTCCATCATTAAGATCCCCCTTTCCTCTTCTGTTTTCCTAACTGTGCCTCTGCTCTAGGATTCTTTGTCCTTCAAAACCATCCCAGTCCTTTGTCCTCCCCGTGATCTCCAGGACACCAGGACTGCTGGCAACAGACACTCAAACCAGACTGCCTAGATTTTCGGGATTTGATTTTATCTCCCTGGTTAACTTCCTAACTCTAAATGCCATACCAAGTGGTTTGACCTTGTTGTTCACACATTCTATATTCTTCCTGGTTTTCTAGCAATTCTTGAGAGAAGGCTATCAAAATCTCTGAGTGTGATTGTGGATTCTTGGTTTTTTTTCCTTCTGACCACTCTGTTCATTTTTGTTCCGTGCATTTTGGAGCTTGGCTATTTGATGCCTAAGCATTTAAATGATTATTTCTTCTTGATGAATTGACCTCTTTATCATTATGAAATGGTCTTCTCCATCCCTGGCAACACCCTCTCTTAAATTTACTTTGTGGGACAGGTGGAAGTGGAAGTTAGGTTTCCAAAATCTAACGTTAGCATGGGGAATCCTTTTTTTTTTTTCTTTTGATCTTTGTCTTCTGTCTTAAGAGTTCAAATGTGTCTCTCTCGTAGGCAGTATAGAGTTGGATCTAGCTTTTTAAACCTTATCTGAATCTCCGGATCTTATGACCGATATATTTAGCCTATTTATATTTCATGTGATTACTGACATGGTTTAAATTGATCAGTTTGCTATTTGTCATCTTGCTATTTGTTTTCTTTGCCCCATCGGATCTTGTTTTCTTCCCCCTGCCCCCTTTTCTACTTCCTTTTGAAATAAATGAATAATTTCAAGATTCTATCTTACTTTCTTTATTGTGCTATTATTTCTCAATGCCAATCAGGTCAAAGTGCCCAGAATGGAATCTTTGGCACCACCACTTCCTAGCTCTAGGCAACTTGCTGAACTTCTCTGAACTTCCTTTTCCAGCATAATATGGAGGTAGCATGGTGCTTATCTCATGGGTTGTGGTAAGGATTAAATGAGTTACTCCATATTGGGCACCTTGAGCAAGGTTTGATGCATGGTAAGGGCTGGAGCCACACAAGAGTGGTTGGTGGTGGTGGAAGCTGTCATCTGTGTTGTTTGTCCCATCCCTTTGCACTCTCTTCCCCAAACCATGCTTCTTCCTGCTGGGCAGCTGCCCCACTGGTGAGGCAAATACAGCCTCCCAACCCTCCCTCTTCTCCTGCACTCCCATAAACGAGCAGGAAGCATCCCAAGTGAATTTCTGTCTCACTGTGACCTCTCTCCTTAAAAGAAATTCTCACAAGCAATTTCTAACAAGGAGCAAGGATCAAGAGATCTGTTATATGACATGGTCACTTTGGTTAATAATCATATATGGTACACTTGAAAATCACTGAAAGTATTTTGTAAGTATTCCCATTATTAAAAAATGATGATTATGTGAAATAATCACAAATTATCTAACTTAGCCATTCCACAATGGCTAAGTTATATATAAGTGGTATATATACCTATTTCAAAACATCTGGGTATATATACCACCAATATATATATAATTTGTATATGTCAAGTAAAAATAAATCTAAAAGATTAAATCATGAAGTCATAAAGAAGAAAAGAAAGCCAGACATGGTGGCCCACACCTGTAATCCCAGCAGCCTGGGGGGCTGAGGCAGGAGGATCACAAGTTCAAAGCCAGCCTCAGCAAAAGCAAGGCCCTAAGCACCTCAGTGAGACCCTGTCTCTAAATAAAATACCAAATAGGACTGGGGATGTGGCTCAGTGGTTGAGTGCCCCTGAGTTCAACCCCCCACTACCCACCCCCTGCAAAAAAAATGAAAAAAGAAAAATGAAAGACCCTTTCTCAAAAGCCCCTATGATGCTCCAGGCACTGAGGTGGCACAGGGACATGGAGACAGCAAATGCAGCCATTCCTCCCGCAGGGCCAGGCCACACTCTCCACCCAGACCAGAAGAGCACCAATGCCAGCGACTTTTGACTTCAGGTCCCCTGACGATGAAATGTTGGCCCATCTCTGGTTTCCATGTCCCCTTCAGCCATCCTGACCTGCATAAGTGCCAGGAGCAGATGAATCTGGAAAATGTCTTTTCCCTGCACTTGATGATGCTCATTCCAAGGCATCCTAAAAGAACACGCACCATAAGCCATTTTCTCCATGAGTAGTTACTAAGCACCCACCACGTGTGAGGTGGGTGCTAAGCACAGTAGATGCTTAATGAGCAGATCTATGCTGCCATATGAAGTTCACAAACACCACACAAACCAAGACTGTCCTTGTGTGTGTGTGTGTGTGTGTGTGTGTGTGTGTATACAAATAAAAAGTTACAAGCATTACCACGGTGCTTCCCTGACATATTGCTCCAGGGCAGAGGGACACTGAGGACAGGGTAGTCCTTCATCACTCAGTGACTTTGGGGGATTCAAAACTCTAGGATATAAGTTCAACCCAAACCCGTCTTCCTCTTCTCTTTTTAGTCCTCGCTAGCTCCCTCTCACATAGCTCAGATACCCTCGGCAAATGACAGAGATGCCAATGACACATTGGCATGGCTTTCATAAGATGCTACAAGAAAAGGATAGATTGGAATTGGGGTGTAAAATATGACTCAGAGCTCTAAAACCAAACCTTGCTTGATTTCCCAACAGATGTACACCCAAAAGCCGAATATAAATTCAAATAAGGAGTCCCAAAGTGAACCCTTTATAAAATTGATAGCTCTGTGCTCTTTCTACCACGGCTACCATTTCTGCTGCTATGAACATGAACATGGCAACAGGAAGGATTGACATCTCTGGGATCTCACTGCACTAAACCCTGGACTCACATAAACTCCATAAATCTTCTCAACCACCCTGTGATACTGTGTGTTATGTTATTCCCATTTTACAGCTCAGAAAACTGAGGCATAGGGCAGGTAAGCCAAAGGAGAGTTAATGGCAGGAACAGAATCCCAACTTAGGAGCTGGGGTTGGGGCTGGGGTTGGGGCTCAGTGGTAGAGCACTTGCCTAGCACTGAGGTTCGATCCTCAGCACCACATAAAAATAAATAAAAGTATGTGTCCATCTCCAATTAAAGAAAGAAAGAAAGAAAGAAAGAAAGAAAGAAAGAAAGAAAGAAAGAAAGAAAGAAAGAATTCACACTTAGGTATTGCCCCAGTCTGAGATATAATCAGTAGACCCAACTGCCATGCACAATACTGGAATGCGGATTTATCGAAGACAAATCCAAATTTCCGAATCTCCAGACAATCCAAAGAGAAAGTCGAGGGTACACATAGAGAGATCAGGCTGCAGGGAGAGGTGCTCGAAGGGAGAGCCACCTGTGTGTCTGCAACCACAGAACTGCCATCTGCTCCAGGTACCGCACATTCTGTTCGACAAACGTGTTTCAACCCGAGCAAATGCAGAGCCAGCCCTGACTACGGAACCAGGGCCCTGCAGCTCTCAGCTCTTCTTGGTTTCCACACCTTCTGGCATGTGCCATGGTCGCAAAAAATCCCCAGGAAAACCTCAGAGTGAAAGCCCCACCCTCACCCAGAGACAGTAGGACTTTCCCAAGGAGAACTGATGTAGGGTTTCTCGGATCCCATCAGCTTTTTCTTTCAGAAGCTCTTAACCAGAAAAAGATGAATAGCCATTCATTTTCTAAAATTTTTTTAAATTTGAATTTATTTTTAAAGAATCCATAAAAACATAAAATTGTACATATTTACAGAATCCCATGTAATGCTTCAGTGCTGGTATACATTGTATGGGTTAGACAGCTTTTGGTCATTGTAACCAAAATATCTGACAAGAATATAATAAATCTCTCCTCCTAGGAGGCAAGAGGATCGCGAATTCAAAGCCAGCCTCAGCAAAAGCAAGGCCCTAAACAACTCAGTGAGACCCTGTCTCTAAATAAAATACAAAATAGGGCTGGGGATGTGCCACAGTGGTTGAATATCCCTGAGATCAACCCCCCACTACCCACCCCCTGAAAAAAAAAGAAAAGAAAAATGAAAGACCCTTTCTCAAAAGCCCCTATGTTGCTCCATAAATCTCCTAGGAGAGGTTTATTTTGGCTCATGATTTCAGAGGTTTCAATTCATGGTTGGTTGACTCCATTCCTTTGAGCCTGAGGTGAGGCAAAACATCATGGCAGATGGGTAAAATGGCAGCCAGAAAACAGAGAGAGAAAGAAAGGAAAGAAAGACGCCAGGGACAAGATATAGTCCCCAATGTTACTCCCACCCAGTGACTGTCTTCCTCTAACCACACCCCACCTGCCTATATTTTCCACCTTCTCTCAATAGTCCAGTCAAACCACTAATCTATCAAATGGATTAATCTACTAATGACTTAGAGTCCTCATGATTCAATCACTTCCCAAAATCCCCACCTGCAGGATCTGGATGTTGATGCATTGGGGACCTCAAGTCTTCAACACACGCTCTTGGGGAATATTCTACATCCAAACCGTAACATTATGTAATGCTTAAAGTAAGGTATCACTGCTTATCACATTTTTATGATGAAAACATTCAAAATCCTTTCCTCTAATTCTTTGAAATATATATACGTACACAATTATTATCTATAGTCACCCTACTATGCAATAGCACCCCAGAGCTTCTTGCTTCTTCTACCTGTTCCTTGGTCCCCAGAAGTCATCTTCTCTCTATCTACCTCCATGTTCTTTATTCAATGAAGAAACCCAAGTTTATCATCCAGAATGGAAAGAGGAAGCTCATGGGGGAGAGGCTGCTTCAGAATCAGACGGCTCTGAGTTTAGCTTCTGGCCATACCACTCACCAGCCCTGCACACGTGACTTAACTTTCTCAGCCTCAGTTTCCTCAACTGTGAAATAAGAATAGTAGCCAAGCAAGGTAGTTAGTAGTAACTCTGTGCTTTCTGGGAGGTATTAGTCCAAGAATTTTGTATTTGTGCTTTAATCCTTTCCACCTTTCAAATAGGTACCATGGTTATAATTATGCATTACAACAGTACAATATTATTTTCATAATCATCATAATGGGGTACTAGAATTATCCCCTTTGTATGGATGAAAAACTGAGGCAGGATAAGTCTAATAATTTGTTCAAGGTTGCAGGGACCCTCATGCAACATGGCTCCATCTCTGAGCCCTTAACCCCTCCTGTGAGCATCATAAAGTCATGTCAATGCCAGGATGAAGGACAAGGTAATTATTCAATCTGAATCCCATCCTGTGGTTTCTAGTGAACTCCTTTTTCTCTACTTCCATTCTCATCAATGAAATCTATAAACCCATTCATTAGATGTTGTGGCTTGTGAACCCTGTTATGTAGACACAAGGTAAGAGGAAAGGGTAAATAGTTAGTAGCTGCAAGAGAAAATTCTGGAAGAGAATGAGACTATTATGATCATACCAGCCATTTATTAATCAAAATACAAAATTTTTTTCCCATTTTCTTTTCTTTTTTAAGATGCTGGGGATCAAACCCAGGGCCTATGCTAGGCAAGTGCTGTACCACTGAGCTATTACCCCCCAACCCCCACATTCTTAATTTGATATTTATATAATATACTTCCCTGTGTATAAAAGTCTGAAGAGATTTTTTAACCGATTTAATGATTATTTACTGCTAATTATACATTTTTTCTTTGGACACAGATATTTCATACTAAATTAATATTTATTATCTATCTACCTCTTACCCTAACTCATGCTTATATTTCACAAGTGCTCTCTCATTGACTCCTCACAACAACCCCATGAGCAAGGAGCCATAGCTGCCCTTGTTCTACAGAGCAACAAGAAAGGTAGCCGGGCACAGTGGCACATGCCTGTAATCCCAGTGGCTCAGAAGGCTGAGACAGGAGGATTGCAAGTTTTTAGAGAAGGAAAAGTTTATCTGGCTCATGGTTTCAGAGGTCTCAGTCCATTCCTTGGATCTCAAGGTGAGGCAGAACCTCATGGCAGAACAGTGTGGAGGAGGAAAGCAACTCAGGACATGATCAGGAAGCAGAGAGACAGAGGCTTCACTCACCAGATACAGTATAAACCCCAAAGGCACACCTTCTATGACTGCCCTCCAACTAAACCCTGCCTGTCTACAGCTACCACCTAGTTAATCCATATCACTGGATCAACTACTGATTAGGTTGCAACTCCCATAATCTAATCATTTCACCTCCAAATGCTCCTGCATCATCTCACACATAAAACGATGCACACAGCACGTCCAAACCATAATATATCTTTTGTGTCCATTTCTGCCATGAAGTCATTATTATTTCAAAAAGGCTAAGAATACTGATCAGAACAGCTAGGTGTTCCATGAAATGACATTGGAAGTTGGCCTTGGCAGTAGCTTGGGGCTAATAAACTTTCCAGCCATCCAGCCATGCTGGATGGTGAACCTCAGCCTCACTCCAGCCCCCATCTGTTCTTGCCTGATCCCCTGCCACTGTCTCCCCATGGTCTCTCCATTTTCTGTCTTGCCCCTTCCACCTGCAGGGCATTCTCTACCCAGCAGCTGATGTGATCATCTTAAATAGAAATGTAATTGTGACCAGGCACCGTGGCATATGCCTATAATCCCAGCAGCTCATGAGGCTGAGGCAGGAGAATCTCGAGTTCAAAGTCAACCTCAGCAAAAGTGAGGCCCTAAGCAACTCAGTGAGACCCTGTCTCTAAATAAAATACAGGATAGGGCTGAGGATGTGGCTCAGTGTTTGAGTGCTTCTGAGTCCTGAGTTCAATCCCCAGTACCTCCCCTGCAAAAACCCTTCCATCCTTAACTAAAATGAGTGTACTGATTTACCCTCTTAGAAAAATCAGTCCAGCTACTGTGTAATGAATGCAGCATAGGGGCAAGATTAAGGGGGAAAGAAAGGAGGCCTCTGTCATGGTCCACATGAGGATGGTGTGACTTGACTGGGACTCACATTGGGGCTGGAAAGAGGTGGGATATACTTTGGAAGGAAAGCACAAAAAGCACGGTGATGGATTGCATGTTTATAGACGGCATTTTAAAATCTCATCAAAATATTTATAAAGATTGCTCTGGTTTCTCAAAAGCATAGCACTCAAAATCAAATGAAATATAACAAACAGCCCATAACAAACAGCCATCAACCACTTACCCACTATCAGGAACCCATAGGATTTGAGAAGGAAAAACAAGACTCTATGCCAGGAATTTAGAAAGAAGGACCAGGCTTCCTGCCCTCAAAGAGCTAGCAGTCCCAGAGGGACAATAAATATGATGAAATCATAGCAGAGGAATAATTGTGACCGCAGAATTATCCACAAGCCCCAGAGGTGATGACATGGAGGTGACGGTTTAAATTCAGGAAAAATATAAGCCCTAGCATGAGGACCAGCAAGATGGCAGAGTTACCAGATGTGAAACATTCTGTGTGGTCAGGAATCCCAGATAATACAGCCCAGGCAAATTGAGTCTGGTGAAATGAGCAGGTGTACAAAATGAAGAGTATTTTGTCCCAGGGCAAGATGCTAGACCTGATCCCTCTAAGCTGAAGTCCCCCAAGTATTTGTGCCACCCACAATACATAAGATCATTTCAGTGACATGCAGACTAGCATGCATTAAATAAGTACTTAGGCATTCTAATGTCTGCTATATGGTGTGTCGAGTCTATGCCATAAATTTCCCTTCAAAATAAATCAATTCATGTTAGGTAAGTCAATTTAAAGAAAAAGCATCAAGTAAATCATACAATAGGTAGACAGATGTGGGCCAAGCCATGAGAGTGGAAAGTGAGAGGCCATCATTTGGGGCTCTTGCATGTGGACAGGGGAGACCCACTGAGAGAGTTTGCACAGGGAATTGGTGTAAGAGAATTTGCAGATGGTGGGGTTCGTCTCATGGTCAGGAACAGGATGGAAATCCTTCCTGTGTGCCTGAAACTAATTAATAGGATTATTTTGTTGTCCACAGAAGCAAAAATCATGGATAGGGACTAGAATCGTGGAAATGGGAAGTGGAAGATTGAGCCATGGAGAAACTTTCCAGCAGATAGAATTTTCCAGAAGGTAGAAAATCCATTGCACTTGGAAACTGAGGAATAAGCATGAGGAAACAAAGGGACTCGGGATGACTCCCAGGTTTCTGTCTTGATGTTCTGAGTTGATTTTACAGGGGCATGGGGTGGGGGGCAAGCAGGGAGGGCCTAAGAGCCCCTAAAACAAATCAGACAGTCAAAATTTTATTTAGGTGCATTCTTCCTTATGTTCCAAAAATGGAAATTCAGTCTGCTTCTAGGTGAATGAAGGTTTAGAAGTCGTCCAGTAGGTGTGTGTTAGCAGGTGATGCCAGTTGTGCAACTGGAGAATTTGGATGTATCTGAGTGTCACCAGATCTCTCTCCTCCCTTCAACCTGGAGAGTCTGCCAAGGGCCAGGCTCACCTCCTTTATCACTTCCAGGTCAATGTGCAGGGTCCACATGCCCAATGGGGAATTGGTAATAGTGATCTGAAAATCTCCAGAGTACTTTGAGCTATGCCTCTATAGTTTTTAACATTGCTTCTTATCTCACTTTTCTATATAAAGACAAATTTCCACCAACAGAAGAACATTTGGAAAAGGGAGATGCCCTTCGTTGGTATGGAACTTCCTTCCTGTAATATGCCAGAATTAGAGCAAACGATAGCAAGGGAAGGTTTTCCTGAAGGACGCCTGGCAAGAGGTGACACAGGCGGAATTGTGAGATTTTGCACTCCACCCCACACACACACCCCAGCCTTGCACAATATCTTTCAGGAAATTCCCTACCTAAAAGACTTTTTAGCACATAAACACATTAAGTCACCAGGTGGTTTTCCAAGGTGCTTTCTGGGATCAGTCAATGCATCTGATTCAAGTCTGATGTTGGGACACAGCTCCTCCTGTCCATGGAAGTGAACCCGGCCTGCTGCTCCTTGTTCTCTACTATCTAGAGCTCCTAAATCTTCATTCTGCTCCTGGGCTCCTGCATTTCCAGTGAAGGAGCACCAGACTTCCTGGTAAAGTGTGTTCTCCTGTGCTCTCACTCACACATTAATGCGGCTCTGGTCTTTCTCTTTCCCCTAGGTATTTATGGGCCATCGGTAAGAATGTCTGGAAGAGATGGAAGAAAAGGTTTTTTGTGTTGGTGCAGGTAACTCTTTAACTCAGTCTTAAGAGCTATCCGCAATAAAGATGTGCGAGGAAGAATGAATGCTTTTTTCACTGAGGTGTAGCTTACATACAAGACACAAAGCTCAAACATTGTGCTAGATAAATTTTTACAGATGATGTATCCATGTAAACACCATTCAAAGAAGGAAACAGAACATTTCTAATACCTAGAAGGCTCCCTCTTGCTCTTTTTCCTTTTTGTATCACTTTAACATTTTAAAAAAAATCAAGGAATGCCTGTTATTTTTTTTTCATTCTAACAATACAGAAGTATATCAAATAAATAAGGAGAGAAGGCCTCACTCTGCCCAGTTCTCTGGCAGGGATGGAGGAGGACCCCAGAAAGGAGCCAACATGTGTCTGGTTGAGACAGCAGGGATACTGACATTGTCTTCAAGTAATTTGGTATTTCCGAAAGCCCCGAGGTAAGCATGATGAGCAAGACCAAAATTTAGTCGGACTTTTTGCACCTATTTCATTATTTAATAGATTCAATTTGGAATTATCTGGAGGAGAATACTTCACTCTCTTAGTGAGGGGGCTTTCAGAAGTCTTCAGCAATGCCCCCATAAGCATGTTTGATAAAATATTTTTTTCCAGATCAAAGCTAACCGTAGTCTTCCTGTGTCTCCACAACTTATTCATACCAGCTATTATAGACATTTTTCCACATTTACACACATAGCTCTGGCTCCATCCGCATTTAGTTCTGGATCCATACCCTGTAGAATTTTCCCTTTTTGATGGACTTCTGGGCTTTCTCAATGTAGGTTATTATTAACAATGCCGTCCTGATATCCCAGCAGCTTGGGAGGCTGAGACAGGAAGATCTCGAGATCAAAGCCAGCCTCAGCAACTTAGCGAGGCCCTAAGCAACTCAGTGAGACCCTGTCTCTAAAGAAAATCTGAAAAAGGATGGGGATGTGGATCAGTGGTTAAGCACACCTGGGTTCAATCTCTAGTACCAAAAAAAGAACAATTCTATGAGGAACACCTGTGCATCTATAGCTACTGAGGCAGATGCATATATTGCTATTAATGATACATGGTAATATAAAAAGACTATCTTGGTTCTCTTGAGTATTGTTTCTAAGACAGAAGTTTTTCAGAAATAGTAATGGTGTATCCTTGAAAAGCCTTTTTTAAAAAAAATTATTTTTTGTATCAGGATCTTTTAGTTACAAAAGAATTCGCCATTATTTATTTCTAATTTGCAGACTCCCCCAGAGTATATACACTGCCATTTGGTTTGCAAACTTTTAATGTAAGCTGTACTTGGAAAGACCTCACAGAGTGAGCCAGCTTGTAATTCAGTGACAAGTGGGGCTCACTGGGTTACTTGGCTAGTATTGAGAATACTACCAATCATGAAATCTCACTATAAAGCAGCACCCTTCTAGGTCTAAGTGACCTTGAAAGTTCCACCAACCCTGAACTTCCACTCTTCTACTACTCAAATACCTGCTCTTCCACTATAAGCATCTCTGCTTATAAGCAAGATGCCATCTTTGCTTTCATAATTGCTACAAGGTAAAGCAAAACCATAAAGTAAATTAGCCAGAAGGAAAATTTGGGAATGGTCCCCATCCCCCAAAATAACCCTTAATTAAGCCATGGAAGACATTCCATTCTGAGATGCGTTCCATCAGTCTGTCAACTTACCAATACTTATTGAGCCCCTGCTTTGTGCAGGGCACATTGAGAGGACATAGACAAGAACTAAGAAGTCTGGTCTCACTTCCAGAAAGGCCATCGGTTAGGGTTTTTAATATACAAACAGCAGAAATAGACTCAGCTAATTAAGTTTTTTAAAAAAAGAAAAGAATGTACTAGAAGGGTTGCAGGTGGCACCCAGGATTCTTGAAAAAGCTGAAGTCCAGGATGTCACGAGTGTGGTCCTAGGTCAAATGGGTTCTGACCATTTTTTATTCTGCATCACTCCACTGCAGGGTCAAATTCCAGAGAGAATCAGATTGATCCAGTGTGGGTCATGCACCTGACTTTTAGCAAGGGGAAGGGGTTGCATTTTGACTGATGATCCTAGTGGGCTATTTCCAGTGCAAACTGAGGATGCCCAGAAATGGGCGCTGGGCAGGCAAAAACAGCCAATGTCTGCTTTAAAGACAGCACAGTGTAAATAGGGAGACAGGCCATGGAAAGAAGCAGTGCTGGATGGGGTGATTCTTTCCCCTCCGTGCTTCCTGTACTTTTGGCAAAGCAACTTCTCTTAGAATCCCTTGGGAGGGTGCCTGGCCTCTCCTAGTAGGTGTTGTGCTATTTCAAGACCAGTTCTGTTTCTGATTCACCTCTGGCCTTCCCTTTGCCACCACACCTATACACACTTCCTAGCCAGTGTCTGCTATGGGCATCCGGGACCTGTTTGAAGGAACAGGAAGAAACAGAGAAAAGAACAACTCAGGCAATGCCTGGCTGGTTCTGAGAAAAGACAGAGCACGTGGCCTGGACAGTGGGTGAGACATCTTCCCAGAGGAACTGGACAAGTGACCTTTGTCCCATGGCATGGATCTCCCCTCCACCCTGAGGCCACCAGCAAATGCTCCATGGGATGCGTGACTTTCCACCAGGAATCTTCCCAATGACAAAGTGCTTAGAAGACTTCGCTGATCTCTTACTTTGGAAGAGACTTTAGAGGGGGAAACTCTTTAGGAAAACAGCAAGAGGAAATGGGCCAAAAATCTCAGCGGAGCCGTGTCTGTGCAATCTGTGCTGGACCGAGAAGGAGAGAAGGATTTTTTTTTAGGCTGTGCAACTGGAACACAGATGTTTTAGGCCCTTCACACTGAGCCTTCCTCCAAGAGAAGATGAGAATCACACAGTAGCTCCAAAGCAAGCTGTGTGCTCACTTCTGAAAATCATAAAAGGGCATCTAAGGCTCGGCGGTTTTCCTAGAAAGGCAGAAGAGATGAATTTCAGGATTTTGTGAGGTTTTTTTCATGCAAGTCAGATTCTGATTCATTTTGAAGAGCCATTGAGTTGCGCTGGGTGCCTCCATCCCCCAGGTTAAATATCCCATTTCAACCTACATCAAATTCCTCCCTTACACCCTCAGGGACCTGCAGAGGTGAAATGACAGCCCCATCATCACCAAGTTAATGGGGAGCCTGTATGAGAACTCAGGTCTTCTGTCTCCATCTCTGCCCTATTTATTTATTGCAACAATGCCTAAATCCAATTTTGGTGGCCTACCTAAAAAATAGCGTTTGTATAATTTGGGAGATTTTTCCATTTTTTTTTCTTCTCCCCAGTTTATGTGATCCCATTGAAAAGCACTGTATCAAAATGATAAAGAGAAAAAAAAAACCCCCACTCCCTTTAAAATAACCTCAGTTGACAACAGGGCTGCAGGAGACAAGTTCAAGGTCACCCATCCTGGCCCAATTCAGAGGAAGCAAAAATGGGCCAGGTTGTTTGAAAAATGAATGGCCGTCCAGGCAGTGAATATAGGCCCTCCAATAGCTGCATGCAGTGAAGAATATCATTTGTTGGACATGACAATGATTTCTAGTTTTGTTTTGTTTTGGTTTTAGCCACACTGACACTCAAAATGCTAAAGTGAAACTAGAAGACCTAGTCTGGTCAAATCTGTGAGAAGGTGTGGGAGCTGGGAAGGGAGCAGACTCCCCTAAATCTGCCCTGGTCTCCCAGGCAGCCTCAGTGGGATATGTTGGGGGGACATTATTTAAAAAAAATGAAATAGAATAGTTATTAACCCAAATGACTTTCTGTGTCTTTGTTCCTCTCAGTTCAGATGTTATGTCTTATGCAATCTATTTTATAGAGTTAGCAACCCATAATTCCCAAAATACTTGTGATTTTATACATTAAATTTAATACATGGGCTGGGGTTGTGGCTCACAGGTGGAGCACTCACCTAGCATGTGTGAGGCAATGGGTTCGATCCTCAGCACCACATAAAGTAAAATAAAGATACTGTGTCCACCAAAATAAAAATATATATATTAATAAAAAATTTAATACAGAGGAAATGGTTTGAAAACCCTAAAAGAAAGAGAGGACATCCAATATCAGTATCCCCCGACAAACAGTCTACTTTAGTGTTTCTTACACACAAGTAGTTAAATCTTCCCTACATGAGATCCCTGCCTAATTCAAATACTAGGGGAAGAAAATGATGGATGATAAAAAGGTATCCTTCTAGCCAGGGACAAAGGACATCATCAGAGGGGTGTTGAACCCAAGCATGCACAAGGCCCTGGATTCGATCCCCAACACTACCAAAAACTCATACCCATTTAAAGATAAGGAAACTGTGTCACAGCAAAATTATGTGGATTGTCTGGGGTTACACAGCTTGTAGAAACTTAATGGGTCTGAAAATCAAATCCAGTCTGTACAGCTCAAAAAATGTGCCTCCTCTACCACGCCAGATGGCCTTCTTGACGTCAGTCAGGAGTCTGGGATTGACATGTTATAATCCTTTGTTCACAATCACATCACGTTACAAATGGTCCTTAGTCCCCAGCAGTTGGGTGCCTCATACCATAAAAATTTTGTCCATCCTCAAATCTTGGTTCATTCAGCTACCTTATGAATACCTTGTCCAGCCACCAAGCAGGCCATATCCTCAGGTCTCACAGTACCTTACCAGAGCTTAAATTAAACTATAGAGCCACAGTAACAAAAACAGCATGGTATTGTCACCAAAACAGATACATAGACCAATGGTACAAAAGACACAGAAACAAACCCACATAAATACAGTTATCTCATACCAGAAAGAGGTACCAAAACTTACATTGGAGAAAAAATAGCCTCTTCAACAAATGGTGCCAGGGAAACTGGAAATGCATATGTAGCAAAATGAAATTCAACCCCTATCTCTAACCCTGCACAAAACTCAACTCAAAGTGGGTCAAAGAGGTAAGCAGTAGAACAGAGTCTGCACCTAATAGAAGAAAAAGTAGACCCAAATTTCCACCATGTTGGCTTGGAACTAATTTCCATAACAAGACTCCTAAAACATGGACCTCTCCTGTTATTATTTGTCACAATGAAAATAACACTAGTCTGAAATAATGTGATTAATGTCTATGCTTGACACAAGGGTAGAAATCATGTCTGGGTTTCTGCATCTTTATTTTCCTGAAATGAACACAATACCTAAGTATTTACTAAATGAGCAAATGAGCCATAATAAAGAACTCATTTCTAAAATACATGTATATGGACTTTGGGAAAAACTGGTAACCAGAGCCAGTAAAAGCTACCACTGATTAATTCTCAAGGAACAGCAAGAATAGGGATTTTAGAAAAAAAATGTATCCCACTGTTAAGTTATACATCCAAGTATTTTAATCTTTTATAGACAGAAGGGGAAGGAACTTCAGAGACAATACAGGGCCAACCTTATTAAATCACAACTGGATTGTTCTTGATAAATACACTGGTAACTCAGAGGCAATCTTAAAGGTTTTGGATAGATCCTATATGTTAGAACAGTGAATCTCAAATATAAGTATACATTAAGAAACATCTGAGACATAATCCCAATGGCTCAGGAGGCTAAGGCAGGAGGATCCAAGTTCAAAGCCAGCCCCAGCAACTCAGCAAGTCTCAAAATAAATAAAAAGGGCTGGGGATGTGGCTCAGTGGTTAAGCATCCCTGGGCTCAATCCCCAGTACCAAAAAAAAAAAAAAAAAATAGAAATGACTGAGACAATTATAAAAATGTAAACTCTTAAACTTCACCCTGACCTGAGTTTGTTTTGCTTTTTTTTTTTTTTTTTTTGGTTGGGGGGGTGTGTTCTGGTTTTTAGTGCTGGCCTTAGAACCCAGGGCCTCCAGGTCACGCACTCTACCATGAGGTAGGGCCCAGCCCCCTGACCTGGGAAACTGATCCAATTGGTCTGACTTAAAGACTTTGCCTATTCGAAACTTTCCCCCACCCCAACACACACAATGCACTACGGCAGGTGGCCGCAGGAGGCTGCAGGTCACCTTTTTCTACTTTAAACAGGTATCTGGCAAAGAGCTAAAGGGGTCCCTGTGAATCACAGGTTCAGCCACCCTTACAATAAAGCCTTTATGGCCATCTCCTCAGAAGTCCCAATAGCCAGCAGGTGCAGTGACTGGCACACATCAGTAATCCAGCAGCTTGGGAGGCCGAGGAAGGGGGATCAGAAGTTTGGGGCCAGCCTCAGCAATTTAGCAAGGCTCTGTCTCAAAATGAAAAATAAAGAGATGTTCTTTCCTGAGAGTCCCTGAGGTTTCTTGCTTCAACTTGTTGGGACCCAACCAGGTGCTCCATCAAGCCCCAGCCACTCAGAGCCAGCAGCCATTCACCACCTCTGCACGACACCCTTGAACTGACTCAAGCCATATGCCTTGCAGCTGCCAGCCAGGTAGACCGCGTCCACCTCACAGGTGCAGTAGAACTGCCTCTGGGACCCAGAGGCCACCATCAACTGCCAGATCTGCATGGAGCACTAAGCCTCTGACCTGTTCGTGTCTTACTGCTTGGACTGTGATCATGTGGCTTTGAAGAACTTTGCAGAGAACTTAACATGCTGAAAACAGATGGGGCTGCAGAACCAAGGAGGGACCCCACCAGGTGGTCGAATCTTCCTTCAGGATGTCACGAAACCAGGCCATGAGGACTGGGAGACTCGGCTGAATGCCAGGGAATGTGCTTGGTGCTTGGGAAAAAAGTGTCAGCCAGTCACTGCTGGGACTACACAAACTGGCCACTGACAAAATTGACCCCAGCTTTGTGTGACTTCATGGAGACTCCTTACCTGAATTAGCAGGTGACAATTATCAAGAAATGAGTTGGCCACGTAACCAATTTGTGCAATCTGGGGTGACAAAATATCTCTTTGACAAGCTGTTTTAATCAGAATTTTGCTGTTGTGACCAAAAGACCTGACAAGAACAATCTTAGAGGAGGAAAAGTTTATCTGGGGGCTAAGAGTTTCAGAGGTCTCAGTCCACAGATAGCAGGCTCCATTCCTCAGGGCTCCAGGGGAGGCTGAACATCATGGAGGAAGAGTGTGGTGGAGGGAAGCAGCTCACATGGTGATCAGGAAGCAGAAAGAGACTCCACTCTCCAGAGACAAATAGAGACCCCAAAGCCACGCCCCCAATGCCCCCTCCTCCAGCCACACCCACCTCCTCCAGCCACCACCCAGTTAATCCCATCAGGGGTTCATTTACTAATTGGGTTAAGGCTCTCGGAAACCCAGTCATTTCATCTCTCAGTGTTTCTTGCATTGTCTCACACGTGAGCTTTTGGGGGACACCTCACATCCCAACCATAATACAAGCACACCCTGGGAGACAGTGATAATGAGAGCTAAGCCTTAGACTGACTTCTCCATAGCCACCAAATAACCTCCCTGGTCATCAAGGCAATGTATGCATATTGGGGTTATCTTTTCTACAAGTTGTACCAAAATATCCACTTAAGTACTTTAATTTCTACCATTTCTTCAAATAAAGAAACTTGGTAAACCTTCCCCCGCCCCCGCAAAATAAATAAATAAATACATAAAATAATAAAAGACTGTGGAGGTAGCTCAGTGGTAGAGCATCCCCAGTGATTCAATCCCCAGTACTAGAAAGATTAAATTTTAAAAATCCTTGCCAAGCACAGTGGCACATGCCTGAAATCCCAGTGGCTCAGAAGGCTGAGGCAGGAGGATCACGAGTTCAAAGCCAGCCTCAGCAACTTAGTGAGGCACTAAGCAATTCAGTGAGACCCTGTGTCTAAACAAAACACAAAAACAGGACTGGGGATGCCGCTCAGTGGTTAAGTGTCCCTGAGTTCAATTCCTGGTACAAAAAAAAAAAAAAAAAAAAAATTCTGAAGTCCCAACACCCCATCCTTGATTTTACAAGAAGTTATATACAGCTAAAAATCCCAGTGGTGTCAAAACCCTCGTCCTTTAAGCCCTCTCTCTATAGGGCATTGTCAGAGAGGTTTGCTCTCCTCTGAGCTCCCTCCCTCTCCCCGTCTGCCTCTGGGACAGGGGTGGGGTGACTGACTCTGACTTCTAAGATGCATTCTAAGCTCTGCCAACGATATTGGCATTATCTCATTAACCTTTCATCAAAATGCAATTTTAAGAACTTTTACTGTGACAGAAAAGTATGCATTTCACTGAAAATTGCTTTCACTTAGTGAGTCTTATGGAAATTTAACAAGCAAAAGTTCCTAAATCTTTGCCGTGCCCCCTCCCTTCAAGTGCTGTAGAAAAACGAAGTTTCCCCAAAAATTTGCAAAAATTAAAATCAGTCAAAGATCCTTATCCCCTCCTTTATGTCCTAAATTTCCAGATCCTCAGTTTAAAAAAAAACGCTCTTAGTAAATCAACTCCTATTTCTAAAGAAATCAATCCTACTTCTATAAAGAGATCTGAAGAAACCAAACTCCCATCAGTTTGCCAGGCGCAACTTCACAGTCTAGCCAGAAGAGGGCAGCAGCGAACAGCGGGACAAGAAGCAAGCCACCAAAACCAAAAGGAAAAAGCCCCAACAGTGCAGTAATAGTAAATGCAAGAATTTTGTAATAACACCCTTCTGTTGTGATATTTTTCTAATCTCAAGTGAATATTAGCACCTCTCTGACTAATCGTATTAATGAACTATATCATCTTTCACGTCGCCTGATGAAATAACAGGCATAAATCCCCACTGTACCATTCAGCAGCATCTGTGATCACCATCTGCAGGTGACCTATCCGTGTGCCATCCAGAGGACCAGTCACAGGTTGGAACCCCCAAGTGCTGTGCCTGGAATGACATGTAACTTCAGGGGAAATGTCACTGACCTGTCCACCTCTCTAGAACCAATCAGATGTAATTGGGGAATGTCCATTATATGGTAGCTTTTGTGTTTTTTTTTTTTTAAGAGAACCAAGATGCAGGAACCCAGGGTCCCACCTTGAAAGGATTTATAATCTACTAGGCAAATAGACCCGCTGAGCTACATATTAGAATGTTAGTACAAAAATACAAGGAAGATGCTTACATAAATACAGAAAGTGGGCTGGGGCTATAGCTCAGTTGGTAGAGTGCTTGCCTCACATGCACAAGGCTCTGGGTTCGATCCCCAGCACAACACACTCCATAATTCTCAAGCAATAATAAAATACAAATCAGATGGAAACTCAGGGACTTATGGAACTGGGATGGGAGTCAAGTCTTTCATGCCTGGCATTTTAGAAGCAGGAGATGTTGTTGTCATTCTGTTTATTACTGCAAATTAATTCAGGTTCCCTTACCAAGTGTCTCTTGGAATCTGACCTTCTGTTGCCCATAGGATCCATCAGGGTCTTGACAATGTCAGAAACAGGTTCTTGGACTCCTGTGTTATAAGGAAAGTCGAGTGGGAAGGTAAAGTTTTAATCAGGAACCAACAGAGGGCAGCAACACACAATCCAACCCGCCGGAACATATTTTTGAGAACACCTTTCATCCTGCTCCATGAATTTCAAGATCGGACAGCCAGGGAGATGCTTATTGGGCTGAAGAACACCCATTTCTTATTTTCATTTTAAAACAACAACAAAAAAAAAAGACTAACCTCACCATTGAGGAGACTAAAATTGTCCCCAGCTGGGATCAAAGTTCACTTCGAAAATGTCTCCTTGAATAAGGGGGTGACATCTGACAGCCACGGCTGGTAACTCTGCCTTCGAGCTCACCCGCCAGTTGGGGTGGGCCCAAGGGAGAGAATCCAGGCTGGGTCTGGATGCACGGTGACAGGACGACAGGGTCCTGAAGGTGGCCCTGCAGCCTTGCACGCCCACCCTGCCCTGGCAGGGACACTGCACGTCGGGCAGAGTGAGGGCTGCCACTTAGGGCACCAGTGACAGGGGCCGTCGGGGGCTGGGGATTGCTCCACTGTGACCAGCACCTAGCGATGGAGTGCTCATTGCTTGTGACAGCATGTCACAACTGTGCTTGTCTGAGATGAAGGGAAGACCGAAGCAACCCAGAACACTCCTGCAGTGAGGGTGGGAGCAGAAAAAGACCTGCAGAGCTTGATGCTGAGAATAGGCCTGCACAACTAAAATGCTGCTTAATAAGGCTGAGTCAATGCCTGGTCTCTCACCTGTGTCTGCAAGTGTGTGTGGCAGCCTCAGACAGGGCCCTGGTCTTATTAGGGAGAACCTACAAATTGCCTCCATTCAACCAGCTTTGCTCCACAAAAATGACAAGTGCAAGAGCCAGGTATGGTGGTGCACACCTGTAACCCCAGCAGCTCAGGAGGCTGAGGCAGGAAGATCAGGAGTTCAAAGCCAGCCTCAGCAATTTAGCAAGGCCCTAAGCAACTCAGGGAGACCCTGTCTCTAAATAAAATACAAAATAAGGTGGGGGATGTGGCTCAGTAGTCAAGTGCCCCTGAGTTCAATCCTTGGTAATGCCCCCCCCAAAAAATGGCAATTGCATATATCTTAACTCAGGTATAATTAGAACAGTGATTATGATAATTATGTACCCTTCTGAAGTACTTTCTAAGTGCCAAGATGAGATTCTAATGCATGTGTGAACCCATTCAATACTCGCCATAAGCCAGTGTAGTAGGTGCTAAGATCATACCTAAGCTACAGATGAGGTGATGGGGGACTAGAGAGGTTAAGTAACTTGCTCAAAGACACACAGCCAGAAGGTGGCCAAACTTAATTTGAACCTAGCTGTTGAGTCCAGAGCCTCAGGGGAGAGGCTGTGGTCAAATGGAGAGGGTCTCTCTGGGGCAGATGGACTTTAAAAGAACCACCTCACAATCTGCTTTTCCTTCCCAGGTCAGTCAGTACACATTTGCCATGTGCAGTTATCGTGAGAAGAAAGCTGAGCCTCAGGAACTTCTACAACTGGATGGCTACACTGTGGACTACACTGACCCCCAGCCAGGTACCTGCCCACCCTCAAGGCCATGAAGCCACAAACTCACTCTTCTTAAATCAACATTTGCCGGGTACTTAACTACTTGCTGGGCACAACGAATCCAGTTTATAGAGGGTTTCACAGGTGATCCTGATGGCTTCAGTCCCCATTTTAGAGTTTACATCCTGGCTGATCAAATGCCATCCTCATCTAGGATGTTGGGGGTTATTTTGGGGGGAAAGGGGGTACCAGGAATTGAACTCTGAGGCACTCCACCACTGAGCCCCATCCCCAGCCCTCTTTTGTATTTTATTTAAACACAGGGTCTCTCTGAGTTGCTTAGCACCTCACCATGGCTGAGGCTGGTTTTGAACTCACAATCCTCCTGCCTCAGCCTCCGAAGCCACTGGGATTATAGGCGTGCGCCACCATGCTCAGCCAGGACATTGGGTTTTACACAGGGATTCTCTGGTTAAAAACCCAAAAGAAAACAGCTGTGTTTTTATATTCTGTACCTGTAACTACATCAAATATAGACTATGCCGTTTGATGCTAAAAAGTATTACTGAGAAAGAAGTCCCCAAATTGCATTTCGTGTATCTGTTGGTGTGTGTTGGTTTTCACCAGTGGTGAGTGGCAGATATGTCTTTGTGACCCAGTGAACCCACCCCCCATACACCCACATAACCCTAGCTAGAATCCAGGTACTCACCAAGGTTAGCAAATGGGACTCAGAGAAGCAAAAACCTCCCTAATAGTCTCTTTGCCAAAGACACCAATCCATAAACACAGACATTGATGCTCCTGAGTCTCGTGTAATTACGGGAACCGTGGAAATGGTAGTTATTTCTTGTAAGTTCTACATTGCCCAAGTTCTATATCCTGCCCCCTCACACCTCTCCCCCTACCCATTTTAACTTTTTCCCAGAAAGAAAAAAAATGAATAGAAATCAGCCTCAAAGAACCTTCAAAATGGGGGTGGGGGGTGCGAAATCATTTCAGCATATTAATGAACCACAAGCACCAACAGCCCTCTCCCAGAGAGGTTTATTTTTATGCCAAATCTGCACAAGCATTTCCAACCATACTGCATTATTTGGCCCAAAACCTTTTTTTCTACTCCCATATTGCTCTTCCACATGCAATGAAATACACATAAAAGAAAAAAATAAGAGTATAAGAAGATGGGGTGTTAACCTGAAAAGGTGTGGCAGGGACCACTTGGCCCCGCCCACTTGGAGACAGGGATCCGCCCCACCCCTTTGGACTGCCTGAGGTTAACTGGCCTCTCACCAGAGTCTGAGGGCAGAGCTGACCACGTAGGTCGTGAATTCAAAGCTCTGCCTGGAAAGACTTCATCATGAACATGAGCTGGAGTTTGAAATGAAAAATTTCACAGAGCCTGTCATTGAAAGAAGGGGGTCCAGAGTTACAAAATCCCCCATCCGGGCATTCCCCGATGGTTTGGGTCCTTCTTTAGTCACTGGGTCCTCTTCATAGACTCAGTCATTTCTAAGACCTGCAGCTTCAAGCAAGAAGCTGAAAGGTCAGTATGAGAAAGAAAACTCAGACCGTCCACGGACAGTAATTCCTCTTAAATTGGTCCTTCTTTCCCTCTCTGCAATCGCTTTGGTCCTGACCACAATCCCACAAAGTGGAGGGGGACCTGGATCCCCATCCCACTTTCTAGCTGGGGAAAAAAAACACCCTGAGATTCTGAGCGATCAAAGGCATCTTCATGATAGAGCTTGGACTTGGGGTCTAGCCCAGGTTACCTTATGGCACTTGCTAGGTGCCAAGCCATCGTTGTTATTTATCAGATGAAAGCAAGACTGTCTCCCTTCAGCAGAGGAGGAGGCAGAGTTGGGGAGAGAGCTATTCTGTGGACATGCGGGAAGAAGAACTGTGCAAGTATATTTTTAAAGCTTCTTTTATTTCTTTTTTTTAAAACATTATCCCATGAGATATAGTTTATAAATTCCTTTACAAAAGTGGAAAGTAAATTGATTATGTTCCTGAGGATAATAAGCAGACTCTCCTCCCTGCCTCTCTCTGTGCCAAGTCCTATTTATTTCCCAAGTACTGTCGCCACCGCATTAACGTAGATTCACAAGTATTCCCTACAGCCTCATCTATAGCAAAGTTAAATAATAAATGATTTTTTTTAAAAGTAACACCAGAATAATTTTAAAAGAAAGCTTCACAGAATGGTCTCACCCCACTTTTTTTTTAAATCCTGGAAATTGGACCCAGGGATGCTTTCCCACTGAGCCACATCCCCAGACTTTTTTCTGCTTTTTATTTTGAAGAAGGATCTCACTAAGTTGGTTAGGACCTTGCTAAGTTGCCGGGCGCTAGCCTCAAACTTGCAATCCTCCTACCTCAGCTTCCCAGGTCACTGAGATTACAGGCATGCACCACCACTCTTGACTTGCACCCACTTTTTGCAAAACAAAAATGGCATAAAATTTGCAATACTTATGCAGTGAAATACTGTAATGTTTGATAGAAAGTGAAGATTTTAATATTCACAACTGTCATTTTTTAAAAAGTCTAACACAGAATTATTATTATTATTATTATTATTATTATTATTAGGCAGTGCTAAGGATTGAACCCAGGGCCTTAAGCATGCTAGGCCCTGCTCCATCACTGAGCTGAATCCCCAGCCCCTTAATGCAGAATTTCTTATAAAGTGCGTGACAAAAATAAAACTTCCTTTTGGGCATGGTGGCACCCATCTGTAATCCCAGCCATTTGGGAGGCTGAAACAAGAAGAATCTTAGATTCAAAGGCAGCCTCAGCAACTTTAAGATGCCCTAAGCAACTCAGCGAGACCCTGTCTCTAAATAAAATATAAATAGGGGCTGGGGCTGGGGCTCAGTGGTTGAGCACCCCTGGGTTCAATTCCTGGTAACAAAATAAAAAATAAATAATAAACATAAAACTTCCTAAGTCCCACTTCTAACCTATGAACCAGAAAGAAAGAAGGAATAATTCTCATATTTAAATAACCATTGTAGGTAATTCCTACATGCAAAAAAAGTTTACCAGATAGAGATCTAAGTCCTGCATATTTAGCCAAAGTCCTCAGAGATTTGAGGGATCTAGTCAACCACTCTTTGGAAGACGGATGCAAATCTTGGAGGACATCAGGGTCCATCTTTGCCTTTCCCACCCCTTACCCAGGTTGTTAATGGAACCCACTGGTGGAGATGTTAATGGACTAGCGACCATCATTGCCCATTCTTTACCATACAAAGAATGCAACTGGATGTCTTTGCCTTAGGTTCAGCCCAGGATCCAGATGGTCACCCATCAAAAGCATCTGTATTGCTAGGCACAGTGGCACACACCTTTAATCCCAGCAGCTTGGGAGGCTGATGCAGGAGGATTGCAAGTTTGAGGCCAGCCTCAGCAACTTAGCAAGGCCCTAAGCAACTCAGTGAGACCCTGTCTCTAAATAAAAATATAAAAAGGACTGGGGATGTGGCTCAGTGGGTAAGCACCCCTGGGTTCAATCCTGGGCACCAATGAATAAATAAATTTGTGCTAAATAAATTACACCTGTTTAGGGTCCTCAAAATGTCAATTTGGGGAATTGTTAAATGAGTGTATGTGAGTCTCACTTAGAAGCTCCTCCTTTTGAGCTAAAAAAATGAAAATGTTTTACTTACCTTTCTCTGGAATGATTTGAAGAGTGCATTACAGTGTCTCACTTCCCCAAGCTATGTAATCATCCAGTGAAAAGACATTCACTTAGAATAAATAATTCCATGGTGCAGTATGTTGAGCAACTAAAATAATCATTGACAACTCATATAGACCCCCTTCCCTGCTATAAATAGGCTACAGTGAATACTTATTTAGTGCAAGTTATTGGAAAGGAGTCCCTCCCCACCCCAGGGAGCTGGCCAATACACCCTCCCCTGGTCTGCCTCTCTCTGTTCTCAGATGTGTCCTTGGGTCTTGGCAGGTCAGCATCCGGGGGACTGTGCTCTGTCTTCTCCATAGAGAGGTCATAAAATGTCCCACCTTATAAAAATTTACAGCATCCGGCCCCAGGAATCGCTGCTTTGACTGATCCTGCCTTGATTATGGCCCACCCTTAAGCATGCTAGGCAAGTGCCCCATCACTGAGCTGCATCCTCAGCCCCTCAATGCAGAATTTCTTATAAAGTGTGTGTTGGAAATAAAACTTCCTTTTGGGCATGGTGGCACCCATCTGTAATCTGTTCCCTTTGTGTCTTCCTCTCTTGGCTCTCATTCAACTGCTTTGCTCTTTCTCTCCTTGTTGGTGTTGCTGTGTGTCCTTGGTGTCTTATAGCTCAGCACTTAACATCTATCAGCTCTGCACCCAAATAGTCGGGGTTAGAAGCCTAGCTCTGCTGCTCCCAGGCTAGCTTTGGGTCCAAAGGGTAGTTATCAATATCTGCATGACTCAGTTTTCTCATCTGTAAAATGGGAATACTAGCACTTATATCTTAGGGTTACTTTTTTTTTTTTTTGGTACCAGGGATTACAGGGATTAATCACAGGAGCACTTAAACCCTGAGCCCCATCCCCAGTCCTTTTTATATTTTATTTAGAGACAGGGTCTTGCTGAGTTGCTTAGGTCCTCACTAAGTTGCTGAGGCTGACTTTGAACTCGTAATCCTCCTGCCTCAGCCTATCCTAGGAGCTGGAATCACAAGCATGCACCATTATATCTGCCTAGGAAATTAAATGAAAACCTGAAAATTTAGCATCTTTCTTTGTCTCTGAATGACCACATAATGGAGAGGGCTCTCCAATTCCCAAGGTGACCCTGGTTGTCTTTCTGACAGTAGTACCAGGAACACTGTCTCCATCACCAGCAACAGGCCCTGGGGAAGGGAGACAGCACCCTTCCAGTGAAAGCTAGCCTGACATTTAGTGACTGTAGCAAGGTAGCTTATCCCAAGTCTAGACTACAGTCTGCCAAGCCACTCTTCTTTTAAATGTTTGGTATTCATTTTTCCAGACTGACAGTACCCCTCAAAGCTCTTCTCCTCCCTCACTTCCAGAATTTTCCTTCTTGTTATACCATCCATTAAGTTCACCGGATTTCCCCAGCTCATTAACTATCTGCCATTCTCCCCAAACTATACATGTTTATACCCATCCTAAGAAATGAGACAAGCCAGGTACTGTGGTGCACACCTGTCATCCCAGTGACCTAGGAGGCTGAGGGAGGAGTTCAAGGCCAGTTCAAGGCCAGCCTCAGCAATTTAGCGAGGCCCTAAGCAACTTAGCAAGACCCTGTCTCAAAATAAGAAATAAAAAGGGCTGGGGATGTGTCTCAGTGGTAAAGTGCCCCTGGGTTAAGTCTCCAGTACCCCCACCAAAAAATAAATTAGACAAAATATCCCTCATAATCTTAATCGTCAAAATGCTTTTATTAAAACTTGATATTGTACCTCTAGACTCTCCATATAAAGAAACAGCTGTTTATTGTCCGCACACCCTGGTCTTTCTAAGTGAGAAATTTGCAAAATTTAGATCGTCATCACGATGGAGAAGTCTTACTATCACCAGAAATCGCTTCCAATGCTAATGTCAGACCGGACTGGACCTCACTAGAAATTTGGAGATGCCAGTCACTCATTTAAACTCCTTTGAACTTTGAAGTGATATTGGGATGATGATGAGAAACCTGATGAAGCTTTGTTTCTAGATAGAAAGTTCCAAGGGACCCAAAATACACATAGGGTTCTGGAAATAGATGCTTCCACCTACTGATTTCAACCTTGAAGACTGACTATAGAAAAAGATGGATTTATAGTATATCATTCATTCAGTGTGTGTTTATTGAGCACCTACTGTGCGTTCTGTGTTGTTCTACTTACCAAGCAAACAGCAGTGAGTGAAACAGAAAAACCCCCATCCTCATGAAGCAAAATAAGTGATGCAGTTTGCTGGAAGGTGCTAAGAACAATAGGAAAAAAATAAGCGAGATAAAGAGAGATGGAAATAAGGGGTAGAGGCCAGAAAAGGTCTTGTTGAGAATGTGAATGTAAGCAAAAAATGTTAGGGAAATGGGGATGGGAATCATGCAGATATCTGGAAGAAGAATACTCTAGATTCAGAGAACAGCAGATGCAAAGGCCCTGAGGTGAGAACATGCCTGGGTGTTCCAGAAACAACAAGAGATCATTGGTTTTGCAATGAATGGAGCACAGATGTGCATGAAAGAAAGAGAAAACTCAAGGTGGTGCCCATCAATGTAAGCTCCGGGCTGTGTCAGAAGCTAGGCTTTCATCTCAGTGGAATGTGGAAACTGGCATGTTTTGAGCAGAGAAATAATAGGATCCGACTCTCATCCTAAACCCATGACTGGCTGGCTGCCATGTTGAGAACCCACCATCCATAATGAAGCTGGAATCACACAGATCAGATGGGACGCTGTTCAAATAACCCATAAGAGGGGTTTACAGTGCGATTCAGGGTGGCGTCACTGGAGGTGGAAGAAGCCACGTTCTGGTAATGTCCTGAAGGTAGAATCATCGAAATGTCCATCCATGCCCTTTGGGAGAAACCAGAGAGAACATGAAGAATGACTCCTGGATTGGGAACTTGAACATCTGGAGAGACAAGCCCCATTTCCTGAGATGAAGAGGAGGTCAAGGAGAAAGACTAGGAGTTCCATGTTGCAGAAGGCAGGCTTGGGATGTCCATCAGATACCCCAAGGAGAAGTCCAGGAAGCCACTGCCACCCAAGTCCAGAGCTTAAGGGAAAAGGTTCAGGGCTCAGGAAGAAACATGAGGACCTTCACTCGGCATAGTCCTGGCACTGAAAGTTTAGGTAGCATCGTGGGAGTGCCGTAGATAAAGAGGAGAAGGGGTACAAGGAGAGAACTCCAAGGTGCTCCCACATTTGAAGGTCAGGATGAGGAGGAGCAAGGTAAGCAAGACAAACAGCAGCCAGGGAGGAAATCAGTTTTCCTGGTAGCCAAGTAAAGAGAGTGTTTAAAAAGAGAAAGGAGTAACAATTCACAATAGCTAAACTGTGGGACCAACCGAGGTGCCCTTCAGCAAATGAATGGATAAGGAAAATACACAATGGAATATTACTCAGCCATAAAGAAGAATGAAATGATGGCATTTGCCAGTAAATGGATGGATCCAGAGACTGTCATGCTAAGTGAAATAAGCCAATCCCCAAAAACCAAAGGCCAAATGTTCTCTCTGATATTCAGATGCTAACACACAATAATTGCAGGGGGTGGGGAAATAGAAGTTCATTGGATTAGACAAAGGGGAATGAAGGGAAGGGAGGGGATGGGAATAGAAAAGTTGAATGAATGGGGGACATCACTTTTCTGTGTTCATATGTGAACACATGACCAGGGAAACTTCATATCATGTACAACCACAAGAACAGGATTTAGACTCCATGTACATATGATATGTCAAAATTCACTCTGCCGTCACATATATCTTAAAAGAACAAATTTAAAAAAAAAAGAAGAAGGGAGAAAGTGTAAAATGCTGCTCATTAGATAACAGAAAGAAATTAGAACTTTGACCATCAGACTCAGGGATGGTCATTGGTGGCCTTGAAAAGAAAATTTCAGTCAAGCAGCAGCCTGATTGGAGGGAACTTGAAGCCCAACAGGAGGAGAGAGAGCCCCTTCCTGCTCCAGCTGTGGTCTTCACACCAGCATCCTCTGGAGCTTGTTAGAAATGCAGAATTGCAGCCAGGTACCATGGTGCACACCTGTAATCCCAACAGCTTGAGAGGCTGAGGCAGGAGGATCGCAAGTTCAAAGCCCTAAGCAACTCAGTGAGACCCTGTCTCTAAACAAAATACAAAAATAGGCTGGAAATGTTGCTCAGTGGTCAATGCCCCTTAGTTAAATCCCTGGTACCCACCCCTGGCCCCCCCCCAAAAAAAAAGAGAGAGAGAAAAGAAATGCAGAATCCTAGGCTCATTCCAGAACCTACTGAGTCAGAAGCTACAGGGGATTCTAACATGTACTAGAATTTGAGAAGCCTCAATAGAGATGCCCCTTTTGTTGTAAAGAGAATAGAACAGTCCCTGAAGGGGAGACAAAGGTCAGGAGAGGTTTTGGTGGTGTTTTTAAATCTGAGGGGAAATTGTAGGGCAGATGTTTGGTGACAGTACTGTCACCAGTAGGATTAAGGAAGGGACATGAGCCAGGCTCTTTAACACCATGGTCCCACTCGGTGGCCAAGTGGTTCTCAGGCTCCCCATGGTAGAGTCAAATCCATGGCTCCTCCCCTCCCCTGGCCCAAGGAGAAGCTTCAGGAGCTGCCTCCTAAGGGCTGAGTCTCGGCTCCGCTGAGAAGTTGTATTTCCCTCCTCTTTCAGGTTTGGAAGGTGGCCGAGCCTTCTTCAATGCAGTCAAAGAAGGGGACACAGTGATATTTGCAAGCGATGACGAGCAGGATCGCATCCTGTGGGTCCAGGCTATGTACCGGGCCACTGGACAGTCCCACAAACCGGTACCCCCGACCCAAGTTCAGAAGCTCAATGCCAAGGGTGGGAACGTGCCTCAGCTGGACGCCCCCATCTCTCAATTCTGTAAGTAAATATGCCATTTCTTAAAAGCGTAGCTCTGTACAGTAAAGTGATCTTCCAAAGTTGAATGCAAAAAAGAAAAAAAAACTAGTTGCTTTTATATTTAGGTTTCAAAAAAATCATGTTTTTGGAAAGCATATATGTAGGTGCATTCAGGGCAAAAGTTGGGAGAAAATATCAGTTGAAAATAAATTTTAAAGTGCAATACTTGACCTTCTCCACCAAGGACTGAGCGAAGCAAAGTCTATTTCGAATGTATTTTTATCTCTTTGTCTTTCTTGGTGAGAGAGTTTGGAATTCACAAACAGGTATTTGTTTGAGTTCGTCTTCAAATAGAATAGATTAGGGATGACCCTGCTTCATTTCTTCCCATTAAAAGTTATTCAAAAATAGGGTTGATTTGAAATAAACTAAAATCTGCAATTTAGAACCATTTAAAAATAAATGATGACATTTTCACATGCAGTGGGAAGAAGGGAAAAAAAAAAAAAAACATGGTACCTAAAATCCCATGCTGAGCGAAAATATCAGACTCCAAAATGAAACCGTCTCCTTAAACAGCCCCAGTTCAGGTTCTAGTATCTTCACTGATCTCTGTAGTGGTTTGTCTTCTTCCCCTTTGCCCTTCCCATTTCCTACCTATGATGGACCCCAACACTTCTGATACACAGGGGAAGGCAAAAGCCATCATAGGCTTGGAGATATTTATTAAAACAAAACTGGAGACATCAAGCATGCAATGTTGCAAATATTGACCTCCAAGTGGAGACTGTGCCTTACCCTGAATATCAAGTCGACTAGGGACAACTCAGGTCCAAGTCATTTTTCGCAGTGGTCATGGGGACCTCTGACATCAGCCTGGAGCCCACTTACTGAGTCAAGTTCACTGAACAATTATCTAGAGAGGAGAAACACTTGTAAGAAAGATGCACCAGGTCCCTGCAAGAGCATCCGCCTCCCAGTGGGTACCAAACCAGGCAGCCAAGGTGATAAATTGATAAATACCAGACAATGATCAATGTCTGATAACCCGAGTCAGTTGTATTCGGGTGACTGGTGGGAAATGAGACATTAGGCAGATAGACAACCAAGGAAATCTTTTCTGAGTCCAGGTCCAAATTCTACGGTGTTGGCCCCCCAAATACCTGAGGATTGAGAATTGCAGCCAAAGGAAAAGCAGGTGCCAAGACCCCCCCAAAGCTGTCACATCCCCTTCAGCAGTGCTTTCGGTTTTCCCCTGTTGCTCTTAAGCAAAAGGTGGAAATAGATGGCATAATTTTGCAGCTCTGATGAGTAAATTCCCTTTTTTATGAATTCCACTGCTGTGTCCATTTTTGCTGGACAGAGCTCTGCTCTTACCATAAAATCGAGAGCAGACCTCTATTTTGAATGGCAAACTCGGACCATCTGGTGCTTCCAGGAAGTCCTGTTCAGTACTAGCTGTTTCTTCAAGGAAGAAGCCTTTCTATGGTGGAACCAGATAATCCCAACAGCTTTCCACACAGAAAGTCATGAAAGAGTAGGAAAGACTTAGAGGTCGGATCTGGGAGAGATGGGCGGCCCTCCTGCCCCGACCCCCACCAAGCTCCCACTCCCTGGCTGTTTTCTCTCATATCTCCTGGCACCTAGGTTTATGGATAATACTGAAGAGAGCAGCAGTCATTGATTGCGATCAAAGCATAACGGATGTTCATTTAATTTTTCTAAACAAAAAGCAACGCTGCCTGATAGGCTCATTTTTAAGACATTTGGGGAGAATACCTTCCCACACACCTGAAATGGAACCATCCCTGTACAAGAAAAAAAATTGTAATGATGATCACCATCCAAAGCAACGTCATAAAACATACATCTTGGAATATTTGGAAAATACTGGTTTTATTTCCAAATACTCTCCGATTCTTCGGAGATCATTTCACTTTGAATTTATTATCTCTGTTCTATAATTGGCCCAGTGGAGGAAATTCATCTCTATTAATACTACATAGTTTGTGGTTAGCCCCACTTTTTTATCACAGGTATAGGGAAGACAAAGGACACTCATAAGTAATATTAAATGACAAGGACCTGGAGGCCGAGCTCAGTGATAGAGCACAGGCTGAGCCTGGACAAGGCCCTGGGTTCAATTCCCAGCACCTTCCACCCCCCCCCCCACACACACACACACAAAATGACTGGTGACAGAAGCGACTGTGGAAGGGTGACTTTTCAGGAAAATACACAGGGGCTCTTGCTTGAGATTTCTGCCTGTGATTAGGATCGCTAGCTGTTAGGTATCAAAAAAAGGTGCAATTGGATACACACAGCAAGATCCACGTCACTACCCTGTTTAAACAAAGGGGGATTTTAGTAAATGGGGCATCCAGCAAAATCCTAAAGATTCCATTTGGGAAGAATAAAGAATATCTATCATCTCTTGAGAGTATATAAAGTACATTGAGAGATGAAGGAGAAGGACACTTAACAATACACATCTGGGATTTATTTATCAGAACTGGGTTGTAGGGTCACCTGCTTCTCATGCAACTCCCTACTGCTCAGGATTTAAAATTCTCCAAAGAGCATGAGGTCCTACTGCATGTACCTGTTTCTACAAAAACAAGGCCACCACCAGGTGTGGTGATGCAAACCTATAATCCCAGTGGCCCAGGTGGTTGAGGCAGGAGGATCACAAGTTCAAAAGCCAGCCTCAGCAAAAGCGAGGCACTATGCAACTCAGTGAGACCCTGTCTCTAAATAAAATACAAAATAGGGCTGGGGATGTGGCTCAGTGGTTGAGTGCCCCCCGAGTTCAATCCCCAGTACCCCCCAAAAAAATCATACTCAGAATAAGTTATGATTGTTTTTAGTTTTTAATTTTTTTATGCTTTGTAGTACCCATGACCAATGCATCCCAGTTTGCCCAGGTCTGAGGGACTTACTGTGCTAAAAGCAGGGAAGACTTGGGCAAATCACAATGCACTGGTCACCTTAAGTATGCATTGACACTGGGTTTGACAGAGCTCCCCACATATAAAGCTTGATATGTTTGATAGCTATGTTTTGAACTTAACAAATAAAAGCAGCTGTGAAGTAATTGTGAACTAACCTGATGGTTTCTAAGTCATGGGAACAGAAGCCAAACTTGCTGGAACTCTAGGTGAAATTTTATTTAGTACCTGAACTAGCAAACATGGCATCCAGCAAAATCCTAAAGATTCAATTTGGGAGGGATAAATAATACCCATCATCTCTTGAAAGTATACAAGGAACATTGAGAGATGAAGGAGAAAGTCAGATAACATACAGATTTGGGATTTATTTGTAGGGTCACCTGCTTCTCAAGTGACTTTCTTTTATTTAGAGACAGGGTCTCACTGAGTTGCATAGCACCTCACTTTTGCTGAGGCTGGCTTTGAACTTGAGATCCTCCTGCCTTAGCCTCCTGGGCTGCTGGGATTACAAGCTTGTGCCACTACACATAGCCTAAGTAGCAAATTTTGATTCTTCATTTACATTGGTTGACTTGTATTTTTAAAAAATCAAGTATTGCATTTTAAAAATGTTTCCTTGACTTCCAGAAGGTAAGGGTCATTTTTAAATAATTACACATATCTCATTAAATCCTGTTTTTGAATACTTTTTCAGAGGACTTGCCATTCTTGCTAGTGAATGATTTTTTAACACCTTTCAATAACTTTGAAATTGCTTTATTAGTTTTTACTCTGCAAAAGGGGAGCTATATAGAAATGTTTTGAGGGCTAGAAAGAAAAGAAAACACTCCAATCTCATCATGAACTAACTGTTCACCAGAGACACTTGTGAATGGGACATTTTCTAGCTTGGGAAACTTGGGAGTACTTGGGAATTTTGGGGGTCTCTCTAAATTCAGTTTAATGGCTTTCTTGGTACAGTTTGTATATTTTACAATTTCAAAATGAAAAGACACATCTACGAAAGAGTGGAGTGGAGTGTTGATATGGAATTATTTTAAAAAAAATAGATCCTGCTATTCATTCGTTTGTGTGGGACTCTACAAAGATTCTGGGAGGGTTCCATCAACCTTTAACACTTTTTTGTTCTTTTACGGTTTTTTTATGTCTGTTGTTGATTTATTTTTTTTTCCTTTTTAGTTAAAATTCTAAAAAAATAATAATAAGTTGGTACCTAGTTACCCAACTTTTTAAATAAATCCTTGCAATTCTCTAGTTTTTAAGGCCAACGGGGCTCCCATGGAGAATGTCCAGATCAAAAATCGAGCCAAGCCACCATTCCTTATGCCAGGTGGCCGCTCACGAAGACACCCATTGTGTGTTGGTGAAAAACAGAACCCCGGTTCTCATTTGGAGCAGGGTGGGCAGGAGGGGGTACTTTCAGCTTGGACATTGGGTCAATGATTATTTGATGTATGACTCACCCTGAGTTATTGTAATATCATTTTTCTCCACTAATAACTGTTAACAACATCTGTGATGCCCCAAAGATGGATGTTTCAATGAATAGTTCATTTTCTTTTTGTCAATCCTTGAACAGTCTTCTATGATTAGTGGGGCTTGGGGTTACTATTGGTTTGGGGGAGGTTGATTTCATTTTTCTTTTTCTTTTCTTTTTTTTTTTTTTTTTTTTTTTTTTTTGGTTATGTTGAAGTTTTCTTGTTTGATCTTTGCTCGAACCCAAGAACGTTAGCTGCTAGGTTAGAACTCCTGTCTGCTTTCCTGAGCCTGTTGCTAGTCTTTATGTTATTCTGGTTTGTTCCTTCTTACCCTGCTAACTTCTAGCTGGACAAAAGGGTAAGTGGTCGTCTGTAGCTAGCACAGCTCAGATAATCCGACTCGATTATCTGACGCCTGCAATGTGCTTCTCCCCCTCTCCTCTCCGGTCTTCCTCATGTCTAGACCTCCTAGTCAACTTTTCATGTTATTTTCCTGACCTTAGGTTTGAAATGTAAGCTTCCATACTGAAACTCGGATGCATGTCACGTGTGCATAATTGCCTTCTCTCCTTGGCTTGCATATTGGCATCAAGTGATCCTCTGGGTAAAGCCAACCATGAGCATCTCCTAATTCTTTGTCATTCCAAGATAATTAATTGACAGCCCAATGGAACGGCATCTAAGGCCTTTGCTTCATGGAATTCCCAGCTACCTGACTGCTTTTAATGCCTGAAAACAGATCATTTGGCACTTGGAGAATGCGTTCTTGTTGTTGTTGTTCCTTGTCTAATTCCAAAGATGAGAATGGTCAGTGCACCCAGGGTGTGGTGACTATGAAAACCTTGACCATGGAAAGGTAGGGTAGGAGACCCGAAGACCTTAATGGAGCAAAACTTTTTTTTAAAATGCAAAATACAATGAACAAAGTAAACTTAAAAATGCAAAATGCAACCGGTCGAGTACATTTTTAAGATGTTCAATTTTCCAAATGCACAATGCAATTCATCAAGTCGATTTTAAATTTTAAAAATGCAAAATAGAATTCATAAAGGAAACACATCATTGGAACACTAAAGAATTCCTTCAACCTGACTAAAGGTTTGATTTTTGAAAGGAGAACTATACTAAGTGGGATGGCCACACATAAAAATAGCAAATCAAGGACTCCGTGGAGTCCAAGCACCTTAGTCGCAAATGCTTTGGATTTTCAATTTCACAGTGCCAGAGAGAGTTTTTGACCTCTGGTCTCAAATGTCATCCTGCTCCTCCCCCAAGAACAATGACAACAATAACTTTTTGAAGGTCATTTGTATGTGTGTTAATATTTCTAAAACTACATTTGTAAGAGAAAAAGAAAGATACCTGAAAACTTTAGAAAAATCTTTCTCTTCACTCTTTAAAAAGAGAGCATATAATTCCTTTATACGTGTAGGAAAAAGCTACTCACCAAAAACATGTTGACTGAAGATATGATATTAGAAGGAACTAGAAAAATCAGTCAAGAGAGCAGGCAAATATGTATTTGAGTATTCTGAATGCTGATTTAGATGAAGTAGGTCACATCATTCCTCCTGACCATTCGATAATATTCCTTTGTTCTAATTCTTTGGGTTACTTTAATTTGCTTTTTCTCCCTTTTTTTTCTTTCTTTTTTTTCTTTTCTTTTGCATAAATCTACCCCTGGCTAGCAGACAGAGTTTTTTCACCACGCCAAGCGGATACTTAATTTCACTTTACTTTCTTTTGAATGTCTGATGAGGCATTTTTTAAAAGCTTACCATAGAATGTGAACTTAGTGGGAATTTAGGATTTTTGCTATATTTTTTTTTTGAGAATGAAAGGATGGATGAATAGATGACTGAATGAATTCTGTTTTGAGAGAATTTGCGCAATGCATTGCTATCCTCATAGATTTTCCAGTTTGCCTTCATTCCTTTCTATAATTTATCTTATGAGATTTTTTTTGCTATATCTTCTTGTATTGTCAACTTGCAGTTGCTATGTTGCAGAAAAGAAAATATCAAAGAATGAATTCAATATTAACTTAATTTGCATGGCCCAAAACCACACTGTAAATCACATTTCTTCTCAGTGTTTAAAATAAATGACGTTTTAAAAGGATAGACTCCTACAATCAGGTCCAAAATTTTTCCAACATCGGGATATGATCTAAATAGACCATATGAAATGAAGGTTTGTTTCTTTGTTAACTACTGCAGACCCATTTAATGTGCTATCCATGAATCCGTTGAGCATTTTCATGTCATAGAGTGATTTACAGTATGATTCGTTACTAATTAGTGAAGCAAAAAAAATTACTTTCATTCATGTTGTAAACGGTCTGAAGATGATGATTTGCTAATGTAAGAATTACAAGCAGGGAAATTACTTGAAAAAGTTAAGAATTATGCAGGAAAAAAAAGACAAATCTCTAATTTATTTGTTTTGAGATCACTGACAAAAATCTCTGATATGATTTTTACTCAAAAAGACTGTCTAATAATGAATTCTAAAAATGAGCACTAAAAGAAACATCACATGTTTATCCCTTTGGGTGTATTACCATGGTAGTTTTAAATCTGAGATTCCTGCAAAATGCAATACGGCCCTTGAGAGCTTCGGAAGAAGCCATCCTCTCTCAGCCATTCTGTGTTAGCTTGGTTTTGTCAGAGAGTCTGCAAAAGAATGAAGTTATTTCTCGATTAAGCGGTCCACCCCGTGTGCCTCACTTGGGGCAGCGGGCTTGGAAGGGCCAGTCTTCTGCTTGCTGTGCAGAGCTCAGGCAGAGCACAACATCCCCTGATGACTTGACTCTGCCAAGGAAAACTCTTCTAAAAAAATCTGTAAACAGCCAACTGCCATCAATCATTGTCATTTCTTTATTCCATGTCTTCTGATGAAGCTGACTACTGTCATTGTTCGTTATTGTCCAAACCATACATTCACTCTTGTACTGTCAAGCGGATATGACAGGCACACATTTTCCATATAAGAAAAGAGATACAAAGTCACCTTTTAATTTGCAGTTTGGGTTCACAGATGACTTTAGAGTTACATTAGCTCTTCTCTTGCCTCTAGCATCTATCAGGAGTAGCAATAGCCCTAACCGTGCTCTAAATTGTGATGATAAAACAGCTACCTCTAGCTAACTATGGAAGGGATTCGTGAGAGAACAGAGTCTCTTTCGGACAGTTTGCTAACAGTACAGTTCTAATTATTTTCAACTGTAGAATTGCTTGTTCACCAGCCCATGAAATTTTCCAAAATGTGATATTACCAAATAAAAAGGGAGACTTGACCTTTTGTTTTTAAGCTGTCAGAATAATAGAGAAGTCTCAATAAAATAAAAATCTGAAAGCTCTATTATTCCTGCAAGAAAAGTACATGCATTTGATAGGCATTATTGCAACTCTATTTAAAATATATATATATTTATCAGAAACAAAATCACCTGAGTATACTTGCACTTAAGAGATCATGAAAAATATTACATATTTTTTCCAGTTGTGAGGGGAAAAATGAAATGAATAACGAACATGAAATGAACCCAAATATCATAATTAATTACAGAGCAACATAAATGGCAGGGTGGTCTGTTGAGGGCCATTCACTTGAATTTTCACAAAGCAGATGAAATGTGAGTATAAACATATATAATGGTATCACCCACCTCCACGTAGGAGCCAGTTTCCCTCCCACATTTCTTAAATATCAAACCAAAATTGTTCCCAGGAAAACTTGGGATAAAGGTTTTGATGCATTTCCATTTGAAAGTGTACCTGCTCCCCATAAATCTGCCTGTCCATCATTCTGGTTCTGGATCCTGGATACCATTAATAGGTTTAAGGTTCTTAATGTAGTTTAGGGACCAATATTCATTTTACTCGCTTTAGTTACAAGTCAGTCTCCTAAACATGCAATTAAACCCCAGAAATGAAACCGGCAGCATTGTTTGGCGAGTGTGTTGATTATACCCTTGCTACAGAGCCTAGGCCACTTTTGGATCATTTGGAACCCTTGCAGACAAAGCCAGACTTGAGAACTACTTCCTAAAGCCAGGACTGGAAAAGGTAAAAGTTAAAAATTGGTTCTTAAAGTGCAGTCAATTCTTGATTTCTTTTTTTTTTTTAATCATGTTAATGAAAAAGAACATGAGTACATATCTCCCAAAGCAAGAGATAATCCAAACATCACTGGGATTTTAAACAGCCACTTTACCCTCCTGATTCTCTTTTGCTCAACCTAACGTTCAAATTCATTTTCATTCTCTTGACACATGCCAAATATTGGCAAAGGAAATGATCCCTGTGTCCTGAATTCAGGAATTGACTCTCTCATGCTTTTGCTCTGGGCTGTTTTCTCCCCTGATGATGTCAACATTGGAGTTTTTTTTTCCTTGAATCCACCAATTCCAATTATTTTGTACAAGGAGAAATGAAGTTTCAAAGAGCATTTGCTTTTTCACGTTCGGCGCTCTAGAAGAACAGACTGGGACAGTGCAGGAGTGACTATGTGGTGTTGCTTGGGAAGCGCCCACAAGTTCTTTGAAACAGAATTTGGAACAGCTGGACCACTGCAATGTTTTATTTTAAAATAGACAACATATGTAATGCATATGGTCCTAGACATGTATGGAGACACAGGCAGACAATCTGAATGGTATCCAAAGACACCTGCACCTAGAATTCTGTTTCCTTCTATAAGATTTTTTTTTCCCCTAAGAGCACATGTTCCCACTTTTGGAATTGCAAGATACCATCTGAATCCCCATGTGTGTGGCTCCTTAATAAAGCCAATGAGAAGTTGCCTGCAACGGAGTTGTCGGAGTCAGTGAGTTAATAACCACCTCCTGAGGACTCTCTGTTCTAGAAGCTCGCAGGGGAACCCCCAAGTTGGAAACTGCCCTTGAGGAATGCATTATCTACCAAGGTGTTCAACTGTGTGCCTCTGTCCTCATCACAGAGAAACTGGAACACAACCCAGCAACAACGCAGAGACAGGACATAGGAATTGGTTATACAGGGGCAGAGCACATCCACAAAGCAGAGAGATTGGAAAGGAAATCCAGCTTCCCAGAAATGATTCAAGAAGTAAGGAAAGATGGAACATTAGCCATAAGGCAGAGTCATCTTTGGCTCATGAGCAACTTAAAACAAGTGCCTTTGCAAGCACTAAGAAGCCTGCCTGATTACACCTAACTAACATTTATTGAGCAGCTAGTATGTGCCAGGTGACTTCCAGGCACTTTTTATGAGATCCCATCAACACCCTCCATGGTAGGCTTGAACACTGTCTTCCACTCACCCAAAGGGACAAGTAGACTCAGAAACATTAAGCAACTGTCTCACACTATATACCCAGTACTGGCAGATCTAGCCTCCAGCTCCAGTCTTTGTGATATTCCTAAACCCTCCCACTTACCTCCTTGCTATCTATCTCCTAGCAAATACACTGTTCCTAAGGAGGTTAATGTAACAATATTTCATAAAATCATGAGATAGAAAACATTTACCGATAGGGTGAATTTGTTTATTTTGATGAAATAAATTCCCTGTTTTAACAAATATGCAGCAAGGACCTACTAGTAATCCCAACAGTTAGGGAGACTGAGGCAGGAGAATCATAAATTCAAAGCCAGCCTCAGCAACTCAGCAAGGCCCTAAGCAACTCCATGAGACCCTGTCTCTAAATAAAATATGAAAAAGGGGCTGGGGATGGGGCTCAGTGGTTAAGCACCGCTGGGTTAAATCCCTGGTACCAAAAAACAAAAACAAAAGTACCTACTATGTGCCAGGTACTATGCTAGGTGCTAAGAATATAGTGGAGAACAAAAAAAAAAAAATTGAAATCCCTGCTTAACAATAACAATTGGATCCCTTTCACTTATACTTTGAAATAGCATTCCTGGTCTATTCTCTCTCTCTCTTTTTTTTTTTTTTTTAGATTATAATAAACTCAGAGAAATCTTCAGGATGTCCCAGGAGCCAGCCACCCTTTTAAGTACTCTTGAGTTATTGGAACAATTAAAATAATAAGCCTAAGTCTGAGTAAATGATAATTTTGTGCAAGCAAAAATCCAGGGGCTGCTCGTTTTGCTTGCTGGAAATTCTACTGCCTTAAGCTCTCCCACGTCCCCAGGTATGCGAAGGATCTTGAGGATACTTAAACTACTGTCTTCGACAGCAGAAGGGAAACTGAAAGGTCAACTCCTCTTACACGCAAGGAAACCAAGGCTGAGAAGAGAAACAGTTCATCCAGCACCTGACAATTATTTAAAAGCAGTTCGAACTAGAACCCAGACCTCCTCAATTCAAGTTCATTCCCCACGTGAATCAGGAGGAAAAGGAAAGAGAGAAAGAAGGGGAAAAGGAAGATTTATTTCTTTGGGGGGATTGAATCCAGGGGCACCGAACCACTGAGCCACATGCCCAGCCCTTCTTATCTTTGGAGGCAGGGTCTCGCTAAGTTACCGAGGGCTTTACTAAATTGCTGAGGCTGGCTTTGAACTTGTGACCCTCCTGCCTCAGACTCCCAAGTTGCTTGGATTGTGGGCATGTGCCATCTCGCCCTGCAGGAAGTTTTATTTCAACAGAGTTATTATCTGAAAAAAAAGATGCTAATTTGATACGCATTTTTCTGTAAGCCTGTTTGAAACATTGGTAGAAAAGAAAATTGTGCTTAAGACTCGCTCCTAGCCAAGTATTAGCAGAGTGGAGCTGTCTTCATTGAGCCCTTGGGATGGGTAGAGGGGTGGGGAGTGGGTCTGTAGCCAGGTCTCCCTAGAAGGGCCAAATTGCCTTTTCAGATCCATTTCCTAAGTGGCCCGAAAGGCAAAATAGGTCATCAGCAAAGTTTTCAAACGGTTTTAATAGATAAACAAAGAATAAGACACTTGAAACATGGGCCACATTTTTTCACAGTCACAAAAGAGGCCCCTTCTCTCTGAGCTAAATGACCAGTTGTACCGTCATCATTGAAGAGCGATAAATTAGCCGAGCCAAACTGGCAAAGTGAGGCCCCGGTCGATTTTGTCAGCTTGCAGCCTCTTCCGTGAAATCTGAGAGCAAGAAGCCAATGCTAGCCAAACTGCCTGATCTGTCTGTTAAAATCGGGAGGCAGGGGGTGGATGAGGCTTTTTTCTGAGGACCTAGCAGGATGAGCAATGTATGCACACCCCATGCTTAGTTTTTGTTTTATTTTTCCTGAATTAAGTTGCCCTGGGATGCACAGGGTGGAGGGCAAAGGTGGAGGGCAGAATCTGTTGGAGGAGATGGAGAAGAGCCACCTAGATAGCACCAGAGTCCTCATGTCAGGGGAGACACCTCAAGTTGGAGCAGGTTTAAGATGCTTGCACATCCAGGCACTGGAAGCATTTAGATTGCCCCCAGCCCAGCCCAGCCCAGCCCAGCACCACCTTCCTGACTGTTCGGACTCAGAAGGGAAATGTTTCAAGACCAAGAAACAAACAAAACAGAAGTGATCTCCCCAGGCGAAGCACCCAACCTCAGCTGGAAAGCACTTTCCTGAGATAGAATCTAAGGCAGTTAACACAGCAAAGACAATTCTTGCAGATTCTCTAATAGAATTCCTGCCCATGCGTAGCTCTTCCAAAAGCTTGTGTTTTATCATTTTAATGGAGCGATTTGGCTGTTAAAATACACATTCTTCAACTTGCCTTCTGGAAACCGAGGCTTTTTTGTGTGTCTTGGGCATAAACAACACATCTCGTTCAAACACTGACCACTGCTGCTTCTCGGAAATATGACAGAAGATTTTTAAAATCCAACATAAGAGGGTGTAAATCTCCCACGCCATGCATTTAGGTTTGAACAATACCCCAAATCAATAAGTGGAGAAATCATTGAATTAGAGTCACGCTGTCACCGTAACCCAGCTTACAGCCAAACCCCAAGCATGGGAGACAGATAGGGGGAAAAAAAACAAACTGCCTGAAGCAGAGACCACACATGAAAATATTATTCAAACACCCTTCCAAGTCAGAAATTGATTTTCCCCTTGCCCCGATAGGATTGCTGGTTCCTGGCAGGTCCCCGTACTCGAGTAAAATGTTGCATTCGAGGAGATGAATAAAATCTTGCTCCATTTGATATGAGATTATTTTTCTTCGTAGTCTGCATATCAGGAGACCGAGTGCAGATGAGGTGGAACGAGCCGATTTCCTTTAACGCAAAAGACCTTCATTCTACCTCCTTACGATTTGCTTGGTGGCACTCCAGTTGAATCCTCCGAGTTACATTGCCAGTGGAGGGTAGTATATGTTAGTTCCACATGTTGGGATTAATTAGTTAGCCCTTAGGAGGTTTTGCCTACAGCCCTGTGAGGAAAAGTGTGAATACATTGAGACGATTAATTCACAATAAATGGCAGATCATAGCCCTCGCTGAGTAAATTTCTGTTTGTCTCTTTCATAAGCTTTGCTCACAGACGAAGCACACTATAAAGCAATGCCCTTGGCTGTCACAAACTAAATTCCCATTTAGCTTAACCCTCCAGGTTTCAATGAAAAAAAGAAACTTTTTTCTTTTTCTTTTTTCTTTTCCTTTCCATTCTTTTAGTTTTTAATTTTGGAGGGTGGGGACTCAAACCTTTTAATGCTACACCAAATTGGCCACGGGGATTTGGAAGGGGAGGACCCAAATCTCGTCACTTTGCTGAAAATCAGCAGAAACCCTTTTTGTCCAGAGAATCCCAATAATTGTAGAGAAATTGCTCTAGACATAACCACTGGAATGGCAGAATCTATTCAAAACTTACGCAGCTAAATAGGCTGTTTTAGCAAAGATCCGATCTGCTTTCAGTGTTTTGGTGGAACGCAGGCGAAGTTCCAATCTCGTGTTTAGTTTTTAAAGAACATGAATGCACTGGCATTGTGATCATTTGATAAACATGTTGATGCCAATATATTTTTTGCCTACATGCAGTAAACTTAACCAGTTAAGTGATGCAAGTTGACAATGGGAGGTAAATAGATATATATATATCTTGGGATGTTGGTGGGAGGTACTGGGGAAGCAGCTAATGTTTGTAATGCCTAGTGAATTCCTGTGTATTTGAAATGTCAAAGAAAATGTGATGTGTTTCTCTAAATTGTGTCTCTCTCTACATGTATAAATGAACAGACGCAGATAGAGCCCAAAAGCATGGCATGGATGAATTTATCTCTTCCAACCCCTGTAACTTTGACCACGCTTCCCTCTTTGAGATGGTACAGCGCCTTACTTTGGATCACAGACTTAATGATTCCTATTCTTGCCTGGCAAGTATCTTCTTTGGTCTTACAGCACTTTAAACATAGCTTTTTTTTAATGAAATTTTTCTCTACCTTTATGTCAGAAGCTCTTTTCTCCATGATGGAATGGCTTTAACAATTGCAAATGTGTTCTCCATTTCCCGGGGTTGAGATAGTTTAACTTACCAAAGAAACAAGACTGAGCGGCAGGAAGTTCTCAGAAGAGACACGTCCAAGTCCCCAGCTTCCCCTTCATAGCTTCCCCACTTTTCAGCTGCTACATGAGAAATATTCCGGAGGGGGGTAATCGAGTTTGGCACCTGCTACTGGAGAACTTGCAAAAATTGCCTCCTTATCTTAGAGTTTAAGATGTCCCTCCCTTCCTAGCCCAGACCTGGTGCTCCTATCTCAAAAAGAAATAGACTCTTTACTGTGTCTCTTTTAAAGAGTGAGACGATTCAACAAATAAATTCCACTCCCCATAAGCCTTTATTGACGGGGGTTTGTTTGTTTGGGTGTCTTTCCTTTTTTCTTCATAATATTCAGAGTCTTTTTTTCCCCACCCTTTGAGGGAATTTTTTATGGTGCATTAGAAATTTGGAAATCCAGCTAACCAGCAGGAGTCTCAACATTTTCTAAAATCCTATTTTAAACCTAGGTTTAAATTAGTTAAATTCAAGGGAATGCTATTATGTCTCTTTTGGATTTCTGAAGATACATTTTTGGCTTTAAACTATCAAATTCAAAAGCCTAAAAAAGACTCGGTTTACTTCCTTCTGCAAACCCTCAATTATTACTTCATTTCTTAAAGGTAAAGGCTAGGAATCCCACTTTATAGATGGGAAAGATGAGGGGGAAACGACGAGAACGACTTCATACACAAGAAAACTCTCATCCCTAAATCCAAACACTGAAGTCAACGTGTCTTCATAGTATTAATATGGTATAATTAATTAAGCAAGCTAACACACTATTGATTTCAAATTTCTAATGCACCATAAAAAAATCCCTCAAAGGGTGGGAAAAAATTTCTAAGTTTTATCTTCACTGTATGCTGAATAATTTATATTTCAAATTCCTTTTTTTGTTTCTTTGGGTTTTTGGTTTGTTTTTTTTTTTTTTTTTTTTTTGGTTCCAGAAGCCAATATATAATATATAAAGGGTAAAAATCATCTTAAAAATAGAAATGGGATTCTGTGGAATAATTTATTAATCCATGTCTCATAAATGAAATGTTGATCATCTCAGGTTTAGAATCCCTTCATCGGAAGACTCTGAACTTTGCCAATTTGGAAAAGAACATATCACTTTGACTTCAATGGGGAAAAAAAGTTTACCTAGCATTGCAAGGCAATTTTTCTCAAATGTGTTTCCTACTATTATGTAGCTTACAAATTATAAATTGCAATTATGTAATTATAAATTGCACTTATGAAACTTGTAAGAATGTGCCTCTGCACTTAAATTATTGCCTGTTATGTATAATTCTCTTTCTCTTGAGGGATTTTTTTAAGTATATAATTTTCAAGATTTTTTTCCCCACGTTGCCGTTATTTAAAACAATTTTCTTTTGTTTTGAAATTTACTACAAAGGAGAATCAGCAATGCCCTCTTTAAAAAAAATTAAACCAAAAAGAAACATGAAATATTGAAGCTTGTTTCCATTAGTAATTATCGGCTTAAAAATAGGGTCCAAAATCCAAAATCATTTATGAGTAGAGTAAAATAGCCTTCTTCCCCCATTTATATACCTATATCTATTAATCAGCATTCCAGAGTTTCAGAAAATAACAGAAATTAAAAGAACTTTATCTCCCACTTCTATATATTCCATTTTCTCATTATTACAGACTTTTTTTTTTCAGTTGGTTTTGGAGACGGACCAGCAGGGATACATAAATTTTTCTGTGTCTTCGACTCAGTTCCTAATTGATATTTCTTCAACTCTTTTCAAAGCAGCTATTTTGGCATCTACAAAAGACTTGGTGTCATCTGAGTCGTAGAAAATATATTTTAATCTTTCACAGCAGTGTTGTTTCTAAGATTTAGCATTTGGGGTAGCAGATGGAGTGGCAAAGAAGTTGCCTATAGGGGCAGCCCATTGCCTCGACTACTCTCCCGCCCTCTGCAGTAACTTATAATTTGAAGTAGGAAAGATGCCGCCTTTCGTTGGATGCATCTCTCTAAGCTGCATGTTGTCAATCGAAGACTCCCCCCAGATCCCTAATGCAAGACTGGAGGGTCGCAAAGGCCCCCTTCGCCGCACTTCTCTGTCCTCTCCTCTCTCCTAGTCTCTTTCTCCTCTTGCCCTTTCTCTCCCAAGATGGAGCAACACTCAAAATACAACTCAGAGAAGACCCTCAAAGTAAAAAGGAAGTTCAGATTTAAAACAGTCCTAAATTCCCAATTTACCAAGCACTTCCTGAATTGGTTTATTTCTTGCTCAGCCAGCACTGAAACCAGAAACTGTGATTTCATTCAGGCTCAGCCCAAGGATGATCTTGAGCTGCACACATTTGTCCTTTCTGAGTACCTGTTCTCTTAAGCCCATGACAGAGGTAGTAATTTCTACCCCGTCATGCCATACCATCTAAGTCAGAGACCACATCTGGATTTTCTTTGATAGCAGAATCTCAGCTGGTCTTAGAGCAAATGCATTATAAGAAGACAATTACAGTGGGGACGGGGGTGGGGGGGACTGGAAACCAGGACACAAGAAGTTCCTCTCAGTTTAACTGAATCATTTCTGATTTACAACTGCAAAAAACATAGTCATGCTATCTCTTTGGAGAATTAGGTTATTAACTTCATTTTAAGATTTTAAGAATATTCTTCTAAAATGCAAGGATTAATGAGGCCCCAGTATATATGTAAGAGCAACTCTAATATTTCTTCATGTTCTGGATTAGAGAAGTAGAATACTTGGAATAAAATAGAACTGGATTTGAATCCTGTTTCTGTTTCGTAATATCTATGTGAGTTACTTAACCCGGATTTCCATTACCTTACCTATAAAATGCATGCCATATCTACTTCACAAGGTTGCTAGAGAGCTCAATGGAAAGTTCTTTGTCCAGCATAAAGCACTAACTAATTTAAGGCATTCATGTTATAATTTTTTCTTACCAGCAATCAAGATTTTGCTTAGCCCATGCAAGGTACCTGGTCTAGTGGTAGAGCCCTGGGTTTCAATCATACTATCTGCTAATACAGCTCACCCACTTATCAGGAAATCCCATGTCCTCTCTGCTCTGTTTTCCTGTCCATATAAGAGGGATAACAGAGTCTACCTTATAGGTTTTGGGGGAGAATTAAAACATGTAGTACACACAACGTGTTGAGCACAACAGCTGACACTTAGTAAGCAATCAGGGAGCTGATTTTTAGACCCCTTCCCCAGCCACTCTCAACTCTATCAGTTCTCCAGGAAACAACCTGTATTTAAAAGAAAGTCTTTCCTTCATTCCCCCCACAGGGCTGGTTCAGTCCTGGCCAGGTGTTTGTATTAGACGAATATTGCGCCCGAAATGGAGTGCGAGGGTGTCACCGACATCTCTGCTACCTCAGAGACTTGCTTGAACGGGCAGAAAATGGCGCCATGATCGACCCCACCCTTCTTCACTACAGCTTTGCCTTCTGTGCATCGCACGTCCACGGGAACAGGTAAGCAGGATTCTGGTGATGCTGATCAAAAAGCGGAAGGAAAGCGGAACCGGCAGTGATTGGTCACTGGCCTTGCTTTGACAACCATCCCTAACTGTCTGTCCATCCCCATTCCCTCAGTAGCAAGGGGAGCACACACATGCACACAAGACACCTACAACACACAGAACATAAAGGTCTAACTTAGTTTCTTCTCCTTTGGAAAGACTATAAGACTATTTTTTTAAAAAATGGCAAACAGGTCTTCATTTTTTGCGGGAGGGTACTGGGGATTGAACTCAGGGGCACTCAACCACTGAGCCATATCCCCAGCCCTATTTTGTATTTTATTTAGAGACAGGGTCTCACTCAGTTGCTTAGCACCTCAGTTTTGCTGAGGCTAGCTTTAAACTCGTGATCCTCCTGCCTCAGCCTCCTGAGCCACTGGAATTATAGGTGTGCACCACTGCACCCAGCCAAACAGGTCTTCTTGGGTGACCTCTGAAGTAAGACCATTCAGAGTTCAGATCATGGCTCCTCTTTTCACTAGCAATGAGTCTCCTTGGTAATAACCCCCTCAGTGCCACGGTTTTCTCATCTGTGAAATGGAAATGAGAGCATCCTCAGAGGGTTGTTGAGAGGACACTGGTGGCTATAAAAAGCTCAGCAATATGCCCAGAACACGGCAAGAGCTTAACAAATGTTTGTCTTTGTTGTTCCACTGTTCCTTCCATGAGTGTTTGGTGATTACTTTGTGTCAGACTCTCTGGTACACATTCGATATCAATGATGAGTCAAAATGAGGCACCCCACCAGGGCAGGGCTCCATGAGGATGAGTCCTTGGAAGACAAAGAAGAAAATTCCACGGTCAAATGGAAGCAGGAACATGACTCAGATGGAGTGGCAGGATGGTGGAGGGAGGGGGGAACCTCTCTGAGGAAATGATGTTGGAGCTGAGAACTGAATCGTGTGTAGGAGTTGAGTGGTTCCAGACAAAAGGAACAGCATGTACAACTGTCCCAGGCAAGGAGGGAGGCAGGCACATTGCAGGAGCTGAAGCGAGCTAGGTAAAGCCGGAAGGCAGAGATGCCGACGACACTTACCACGTTCCCTGGAGGTGGGAAGAGCTTTAGAGATCACAGCCACATTATAGATTTTACAGATGAGCCCAGAACGTCTAGTCTCCTGACTCTGTACTAAGTACTCTTTCTTTAGACCTTGCCCAGCTCCTGGAAGGAAAGATCCATGTTCTGAAAAAAAAATGCAAAGAAGCAAATAATTTAAGAACATTGCCATTTGGCTCTGGAGACATGGAATAAATTTCCACGCTGCCACAGCCAGTTTAACATCCCAATGTATATAGCGTCACATTAGTATAACGATAAGCCTACTATATCCCAAAGCACCCCAACCAACAGCCAGGGGAGGTGCACCCAGGGAGAGCAAGTGGCTCTGGAAAATCATCCTTCAATGAAAAATATAGTGGTTCAGGGAAGTCCAACATGGGGGAGGATCCAGAATGGACGACCTTTCTTTCAAATAAGATCTGAGTGTGTGCTCATCTTTACTCATGCCACAACTCTGAATTATCAGTTGGGTTTGTTCTGTGCTTTTCTTTCCTCCGGTGCTGGTAGATTTTTATGAAATGTAACTTCAACATTTAGAACTGCATAACAATAGCATTGTAGGTTTGAATATTTAACAGGCAACAGGGGTACCTTCAACTCCTGTTGTTACAAGATTCCGTAGCACCGCCAATGACCTTTTATTTGCATAAAAGATACTCATGAAAACTCTGATACCTGGGGTGTATCTGTGCATAATTCTGCTTTTTATAAATATGTACACTTTGATGACTATCTGTTACAGCCTCTTGGACTGAATTCTTTAAAGAGAGAGAGAGAGAGAGAGAGAGAGAGAGAGAGAAGTTGCATTATATTCTCCGGGTTGTCACACTGTATTCTACATATGTTACTGAATAAGAAAGTGTTATAAAATAATGAAGTGTTTTTGTAAACTCCCTGGTAAACATCATCATGAATTATGATACACATTGTCTGGATTTCATATTGTAAGACTGCCACTTGATTCACAGTTAGGTTTATACATCTTGTCATGGAAACAGTTTTGGATTTCTTATTTTCTTTTCAGTTCTGATTTTCCTTATGCAAGTTTGCATCTTTTTTTTTTTGCTTATTATTTTAGTTTAAATGCATTTGCTTTTGCTTTTTGATGCATCCTTCTCTTTCTTTCTTTTGTTGGTGCATGTTTGTGTGCCCTTGATTCTCCTGTGGCTGGCCACACTCTGCATGCCTCATTGTTCAACCACCCCTTCGCAAAAGTCAACAAATGCATGTGTACCTTAGTGGGCTGCTGTCAAATGCAGACTCTGCGGGGAGCAAAACTCCCTCCCAACCCGAACCAGAGACTAAAAAAGATACCAAAAGAGAATCCAAAAGGAAAAAAGAGTCCAAAATCCAGACAACTCAGGAGAGCAAAAGGTAAGAAGTTATGTGTGCTATGGCTTGGGCTTTGCAATGTCTTTGACCTTTCCCCATCCTTCCATCCATGATGTCACTTCTGCCTTTGCAAATAGCAAGTTTCATGTATTCCTGAAGTCTCTGTTGCTTTAAGGGTTTTCAAAGGTGTTTTTCAAAAAGAAAGAAAAAAACAACTCTATCAGTGAGCAAGAACATTGTGCATTGGGACTGAATTTGAGTCAGGTGTTTAGTGACTTTTAAAACATGTACATATTGAAAAGACTAATTGAGCAATATGTAAACAGAATTATGAGTCAGATTGCTTTTTTAGTGGCATCTAGTTAGGGACCTGGTACCTTACCAAGTCATTCATAATAAGCAACCCATGCTTGTAATTTTGAAATTATGTTTAAGGAGCAGATAAAATGGATTGGCATCAAATAGGCCTGTACTTTTATAGCATCTCTATCATTTTCACCAAACCCTCCTCAATTCCGAAATCATCTCCCAGAAATGAAACCTGTCTCAAATAATGATTTTTTTTTCGTTTTTGCTTATTTACTCACAGGTACCTACACAAAGCAGGAAGCACTATTGTATATCTTTATTTATATTTTTGCAGTGCTAGGGATAGACTCCAGAGCCTCATGCATGCTAGGCAGACACTTTTTCACTGAGCCACATCCCTAGCCCTTAAATAATGATTTATAACATCGACACAAAATAAAGCCTATCCATAAATTAATGATTATTAGTAGAATCAATTATATATTGAGGTATTTCTAAGTTCTAAAGGTTTGTTTACCTTGGTGCTATTTCCTGTGTCCTTCAGGAATTCTTTCTTTCTTAGCTGATACATTAGCGACTTTTTTTTCCCTTTTAGACATACTTATTATTTTCATGGTGATCTGTATGTCCTTTACCTTCCCCTCACCCCCAATGAATATGGACGCTTTAAAGTTTTGTCGTGGTGGTTTTAGAACTACTGATTCTGCTCCTAGCACTGCCAAGCTGCCCTAAATTCACCAACACATATTCTTATGCTTCAATATAAATGTATTCACTGAATATAAGCCCTGAAATGCATACAGTTCACTTGTAGCAGAGCAAATGAAAATGGAAACATTTGCTTTTGAAGGCACATGCCATGCTGTCCATCAGTGTATGCAGCCACAGTGAAGGCCAAAGAAAACCCTAATTCCATGTGGCCACCCATTTCCTTCATGGCCATATAAAAGAACGTGGGTGACATGCGGTTTCTGTTTGGGTTCCACTGCAAGGCAACAGTCAATTGCAAGCAGTAAGAGAAATTGTAGGTGCCTGATGGTCAGGCCTGGCAGAATCAGGAATCTCTAGAGGGAGCAGGCCTGGCTGCTGTCCAAGGTGCTGCTTTTGGAAGGATCAACATCCAGGCAGAGCAAGAAAGTCGAAAAGCAACACTTGCTCAAGCCTGACCTATTTGCTAGGCCATGAAAAACTAGCCAAATGGATCTCCACTGGTACTTTGACAGGCTTTACGTGTATTTCAGGATCTATGTTTGCACTGCATTTTTTAAATGAAGAAATCATAATATTCAGTATCAGTTGTGTGACCGCCTTACAGTTTACAGGGTACTTTCAAACATTCTCTCACTTGCTGTCAAATTCTCAGGTTAGTCATTTTTGCATCCCTTTTGCAAATGATAACCCTGAGCATCTGTAAATTTAAATGGTGACCCAGATATCCTAAGTCCACTGCTCTTCCTTTCATTGTGTCAGCACTAAAATTCTGAAGACCTGAATGTCAGAAACTGTTTTCTTTTTTTTGGTACCAGGGATTGAACCCAGGGATGCTTAACCACTGAGCCACATCCCAGACCTTTTTTACATTTTATTTGGAGACAGGGTCTTGCTGAATTGTTCAGGGCCTCGATAAGTTTCGGAGGATGGCTTTGAACTCATGATCCTTTTGCCTCAGCCTCCCAAACCATTGGGATTACAGGCTTGTGCTACCATGCCTGGCTGAAACTATTCTTCTTAAATTCAGGAGTGCTCTGTCTTATTTCTGTGCCTCAGTTTTCTCATCTGTAAAATGAGCAGATTTAGTATCTTAATATCCCTTGAACATCTAAAATTTTCTTGTAGGAGTTATGTCATAATTATAAGCACAAGACAATATGAACCCATCCACATATTTGATGTCTTTTAAGAAAGTGCTTCTCAACTTGGGGGTGATTTTTCCCCCAGAGGACTTTTGACAGGACTGGAGACAGTTTGGATTGCCACATTATACTATTGTCATCTAATAGGTAAAGGTCATGGGGATATTGTTATACATCATATGTAATGCACAAGAGAGTTCCTGCAAACAAGGCCCCAAATGTCAGTAATACTAAGGTAAAGAAACACCTGGAAATACTTTAAAATCCAACTCCCACCAGATGCAGTGGTGCATGCTTATAATCCTAGCAGCTTGGGAGGCTGAAGCAGGAGAATGGCGAGTTCAAAGCCAGCCTCAGCAACTTAGCAAGGCCCTAAGCAAATCAGTGAGACCCGTCTCTAAATAAAATATAAAAAGGGCTGGGGATGGGGCTCAGTGGTTCAGCACCCCTGGATTCAATCCCCTGGGTAAATTTTTACCCTTTTCCATAGATTTTGTTTTTCTTTCATCTGAAAGTATAATAGATACCCCTACTGATATTCTGTTTATGCAGTAGTAGCATGCACACCAGTCCAATGGAGGGTTTGTTAAAATTCAAAATATTGGGTCCTATCCTCAAATAATTCGATTCCGTTGGTTTCACAAGGAGCCAGGAATCTGTACTTTTAATACCACCCCACGATTCTAAGACATTTGTTCTTCAGATCATACCTCTTTGAGGTGTTGGTTGTTCAACTGGGCTGCATATTTAAATCACCTGGTGGGGTAGGATGGTGTGAAAATTCAGACGCCTGGGCCCCGCCTGCAGAGATTCTGATTTCGATCATCTGGGATGCGGCCTACGCATCGTGAATTTAAAATCACAGACGATCCTAATATATAACAAAGTTGAAAACTCGTTGATTGAGGGAACATTCGTTTGGGCCAATTCTTTAAACCCATCTTCTCAAAAGAGAGAGGGACAGAAAAGCAACATGTGCGCATGTTCAGCCGGTTGCCTTTGGCGATCATTGAATCCACAGATGTAAATTGCTCTATCTACTCATTTTGAAATCAGCTCCTAAGGTTGCAGTACTTAATTTTCACCATAATATTTTTAGTATTCTTTCTAGATGACATTTAGATTAGCATCTCTTTGGTCACTGTCCCACAGTGACAAGGCAATCAAACAGCTCCGGGGACTGCACCACCGTGCGTCAATGTTCCTTGGATCCCTTGATTATTGGGATTGGAAATTTTTCTCATTTACATTATTATTTAACATTTTCTTGAATGCCAGTGCTGCTCTTCACATATGGCCTGCGTAGAAAGTACATTGTATCAGCAATTAACAAATCCATAATGCCAACCGCCCCAATCCAAAATAAGCTGCATAGATTAATGAGTCTGCAAGCAGATGTAAGAGGGCATACATTCTTAAAAATCCTTTCTCAAAAATCTCTGCAAATGTGTCCAAAGAATCTTTGGAGAGATTTATTTGGAGCCACGGCGTTGCCCATGTTCAGACACCAATCGAACCCTAAAGGGTCAGGATTTAAAACCGTCACGTGGAACTTGCTCCACCCCTCTGTCACTCTGGCAAGATCCCTAAGTAAATAAGCAGTTCCTTTATCCACTTGCCCAAGAGAGAAACTCAGAAGCCACCTTGGACACCTCCTCCCTCTGCAGTAGGTCACTTTCAATCACTACACCCCGTCAACACTGTTGCGTATCTCACAGGTGCCTCCATTTCTTCCTGTCTCTTTTGCCATGACCACACTTTAGATCTCTATCTTCTGTTCCTTGCACCATAAAAGTGGCTTATTTGCCATGTCCTTGCTCCAGCTCTTGGCCCTCACTCCAAGTTCATGTCACATAGTGGCTCTTTTTATTTTTTTGTGGATGTCTATTTAACAGTAAATGAGTAAAATATATATTCCATTCTAATCTCTCTCTCTCTCTCTCTCTCTCTCTCTCTCTCACACACACACACACACACACACACACACACACAGGCATTGTGTCTGGTGCCTTTTAACTCTATTTCCCTTGGAGAGAAAAACAAAAACTGCGAAGAAGAACCAATAAAATTTTTCTAAAAAATTTAAACAGTGTTGTAGGGATAGCTGTGTTTTCTCTCTCTCTCAATGGAGCACATGCTGTAGCAGGCTGGCATAGGTGGGGCATAATAATAAACCCCCACATTCTTGGTCTCATGTTATGCACCATTGCAAGGTATTGCTGCCCTGTGAACATAAGCGCATCTCTAACTGGCCCTCCAGCTGTGGGCAGGTGTTGGTCTTGGTCATGGTCACCCTTGCTGTCTAGATTGTAAAGAGCCAACTAGGTCTAATAGGAAGTATTTATTTGTACGAGGGGAGGAAAGCTTTCAAACCCATTTCAAATAAAAGTAGGCATCCTAAGAGAAGATATCCTAAGAGAAGATATCCTAAGAGAAGTTCCCTTTTAGAGCATGTCTCCTTTGAAACCATGTGACTCGCTTCCTGGAGGAGACTTCCCCCTATGAGAACAGCAGGTTTTTCCTACTCAGACATGAAATCTTGTGAAATGTGCTGAATTATTGCTCCCATTTGCTCAGTCTTTCTGGACCATAGCAAACTAGTAATGTGTATCTTTCATCTTAGATTCCACCAATGTGTCTTCAACCTGTGGTCATTGAAATCATTGGTACAAAAGCATATATTGAGAGGTCCCACCACATCAGCATGAATGAGATACCAAAAAACCACTCATATTACTGTTCTGACCACTCGGTCCAACATAGGGTGAAACTTCAGAGTGGAAAGTAAAGCCTAGTTATATATATTTATCTAGGAATAAAGAAATCCGTCCCCTCTCCTTTTATTCCCCAAATGGAAAAATCCTTGTAGTACCAATTTTGGAAATTGATCCAAAATGATTAATGCGGTTTCGAAAATTGATCCAAATTGATCCATGCAATTTTGGAAATGGATCCTTTCCTGCATTTTATATTATTTCTCAAATCATCTGTTGGGGTCTCACTTCATTCAGTACCTGGACCACCCCTGAGCCCCTCTGATTAATGTTTTTACACCAAAAGCATCTGTATTCTTTGTGACTGTTCACTAGGGAGAAACTTCTGAACCTCTCTGGTCTGATGATAACAGAGTACATGAACCCTCTCCCTCTGTTGGGGTTGTAACTGCCTATTTGGCTAAACTGTGAACAGGTTAGAAAAGACCTTACCAGTTGAATTTTGGTCTCTCCAAGACTCTTTTTAAAAACTGACTAAGAGCCAACCCTAAGGAGTTACAAGGAACATTTATAATGGTGTAGAAATTTCGTGTTGTTGCTTCCTGTCTTACTCGTCATGATAGAAACACTTTGATATATTTGTTTTAGCAGCGTGTCTGAGCCCCAGGGCGTCGGGGCATAATTAGAAAAGGGCACAGACTGGAAGGAAAGGAGAGGGTAGGGGTAAGGCTGGCTTTCATAATGCAGTAGTGACTCTGGCTTTCGAGAGCCCTAATTATAATTTATAATTAACTCAGAATTATACAAACCATCCAGATGAGCAAGCGGGGATGTCTCCTTTGGAGAGGATAATGCTTTGGTGTGAACTTGAATTTGTAGTTATTAACTGCTTGAAAGAAACAAAGAGAAATATTCCACACTGAGATTAAATTCAATTGTATCTCTCAAAAAAAAAAAAAGTAGGGATAAAGTGTTGCCAGGAGAAGCAAATGTTTAAAACAAGTCAAGGTTTAAGAACATTTCGTGTAAATGTCCTGTTTAAAGAACCTTAAGAGGAATACGTAAGATATTCTGTCCCGCTCTGGCCCTTTAAGCTCTCGTGTTTCTGGAACAATTTAGTAGCAAGTAGGATTCAGTTATCATGCTTGTTTAAGGACATTTTCATGGATCCATAATGCGGTCTGCAGGCATGCATCCATTTGGAGAGAGAGAATATATCATGTTTACAGTGCCTCACCAACATATGTGGACATTTGCATTTGGAAATGGAACTATACTCTCTCTTCAGCTGGAGTTTTACCCCTCGTTGGGAGCGACCAGAGGCTTAAAGCTGGTTGTATGCAGAGCGGTGGGCCAGACGCTCCTTCCTCTTCTGTTGAATTCATGCATTTCTTTTCACACCTGGATTTTGTGCTACATCACCAAATAGATGCAATATCAGAAGATGTCAATCACTGTAAGCTTGGAATTAATTTTGCATCCCAGCCTTCTTTTGTGGTTGGGGGTGTACCGGGGATTGAACTCAGGGACACTCCACCACTGAGCCCCATCCCCAGCCCTTTTTTATATTTTATTTAGAGACAGGGTCTCACTGAGTTGCTTAGCACGTCACTTTTGCTGAGGCTGGCTTTGAACTTTCGATCCTCCTGCCTCAGCCTCCTGAGCTGCTGGGATTACAGGTGTGCACCATTGCACCTGGCTCCAACCTTCTTGAAAAGACATCTTACCTTACAAAAGAGGGTTCTGTGGCCCAGATTTCAGCATGATGTAGAGAACCATGCTTACAGGAAAAATCCAGTGCTAGGAATCCTGTGTATTCCTGTGGGTGTGTAACCGCCATCTAATGAACCAGAAGAAGTCAGATAGTTTTTAAAAACATACTGCAGCTGGAATTCCTTGTTCTTGCTTAATCTCAAATATCAAAATCAAAATTAATGTTTTGCATACAGAGCTTCAGCTCTATTGAATTAATCCTACAATAGGCATTCATTAATAAGCTCAAATCAGAAGCATTAGGGGTAAAGGGAAAATAGTTTGCAAAACCAGTAACCCAAAGGATTGGGGACCTGGGTTCTGATAGTTTCAATTGGACCAAAAAAAAAAAAAAAAGAAGGAAAGAAAGAAAGAAAACTGCAACTCCAGATGTATTATCATTTGTGACATGGCTCAAGATGGGAGACTGTGAGGAGAGTGAAGATGACAGAACTGGTGCTAACCACTGTGACAAGAACTTGAAGAGCAGCCGACGTGACATCTTTCCTATCGTGCTGCCGAAAATGTCAACTTTGTGAAGGACAGTGAGAAAATGGTTTGCCGAAAACTTGAAAGGTGGATTCCAGAGATGCCCGCTGTGTCACATGCGATATAGTCTGCTGTGGCCTGAGAGACCCACTTCTGGCTCCAGAGATGGCCTCCAGGTGGAAGACCTTCCGGTCTTCAGCCAGGCTCCAAAAATGACGGCGCTTGACCTGCATATTGTCTCAAGTTTGCAGGATCATGATATACAAGAAGTGAGTTGTTAGCCAGTGTGCAGTTAGGTGGAACCAGAGACCCAGGGGTTGTGTGGACGTGGCGTGCGTGCTTGTTCCTAAAGCTAGATTCAAAGACATCCACAGGTCTAGTAAATCTCAGATGCCTAGGGAAGGAGGGAATGTGTGCTTTGGGGACTTACATCAGCAACAGAAAGGAATTCTGGATAATCTAAGCAAAAGGTAGTTGATCGGGATGATTGCCAAGTATCTCAAAGGAAAGGAGCAGAAAACTGGAATTAAGGCAGTCACAGAAGAGCAAGAAACAGGACCCAAGCAGTGGTTCTGTGTTTGAACAACCTGGGAATCCTCTACAGACAGGCTGAATTGAAACATTGGGGAATTCCTTTCCTGACTCTAAGAGACAGTTAGAGGTCAAGGCCCATCTGTGGGCCACACAAATTCCACCTGTTTCATCTGCCTTTGCCTCACTCAGGGTAAAGATTCAGAAGAAGGTCCAGGTGGCTGATCTTGGAGTCATTCCAGCTTAGGTGGATAGTGACCGTAAAAGGGAAGAGCTGGCCCCTAGGGAGCACTTAAGTATTAGTAATGGGCAGCAGACCCCTAGGGTACCCACAGTGTGGCTGAGGGCATTCCTCCAAACTTAGGAGCCATTAGAATGTGGCAATGGATGCTAAAAAGCCAAAGCCCAGAACATGCACACTCAGCCACCAGAGAAGAGACCTTCAGGCCCTGAATCGTGTATTCTGCATAGACACTTCTCAGCCTGGAGTTTACTAGCTAGAAGTTTAAAATCCAGCTTCATCCCTCTTCTTCTCTCATTTTTTGTGACTCCATGAATGTTAAAAATATTGAAAAAAGGAACAGCACACAGAGCCAGTTTTATGACAATTATAGAAACACCCCCAAATGTTTCCAGGAAGAAAACAAAAACCGAAAAATACAAAAGCCTGGCCCCTGAGAGACACCCATTTCAGTTCCACCATTGCTATTTATTTTGCAGCCGGCGCTGCTTGGATGGTACCCGGGGAACAGTGCAGACGCCAGTTTTGCAAGGGATGAATAAGTGGACCATGTACCTCCAGTGGAAGATTCTGGTTCCAAATCCATCCCAGTCTTAGGGAAGTTCAGAAACCTGAATCAAATGGACCCTTTCAGCAGCTGGAAGAGCCTGCTCTGAGTTTGCTTGTTTGTTCCTCTAGAACTGTGGTTCTTAGCGTGTGGTCCTGGAACTCTATAAGACCAAAGAAGCTGCTGGCAATGCACATTCTCAGGCTCAGACCCACTGATTCAGAAACTCTGGGGTGGGGCCAAGTGATCGGAGCTGTTGCAAACCCTCCAGGGGATGCCAAGACTTGCTTTTGTTAGAGAACCACTGTTCTAGAAAAACTACTTATGGCTTCTATGGCAAACAGTGCTCCGCCAAAATATTGGACCAGGATTTTTCAATAAGTAGTCCTTTCAAGTCCTTTCAAACCTGCACAGTGAACCTTGACCAATGATAAGAAGTCAGTGGAAAAGAAATTGAATGTCTGACAGAGTTTTTAAAATAATTACATGAAACCAAACCAAACAGGGAAAGTTTTGTTTTTAAACTGATATGGTTACAACCTGCGGTCTTTGACCAATTAATTTCCTTGGGGTGGCGGGGCGGGGGTGTCTCCTCCTCAGTTCATGAAACAGCATTTTCCTGTTCCCAGTACCATTTCAGAGCAACCCTGGCAATTACAAACAAATTTGCATTCGATGTCAGCATTGAGATTTGTTTTATCACCTGTTTTTGCTAGCGAGCTCTGTACGACGTGCTCTACAGATTTAATGAGATCGGGTTGTTTTATTTATGTTAAAATAAAACTATTCACACCGACATAGGTGATCAAGGAGCAAATTAAGGAGGCTACAACAGTAAATTGGTAGTTGTTTACTTTTTCCAAGAGTGACATGAAGGCTGTAGAAAGTAGTCCGCAGAGAGGGTGATATGGGAAGCAGAAGCTTCTGTCCGATACCTTAATAATTACAAATGCAATCATAACAACAAAAGGCAGAAAACACAATCACATTTCACATTTGCAATAATATCCTTTGTAGTGAGGATGAGCTGAGAAGTGAGGTACATGTAAATGTTCAGTTTTTATCATCTCACACACACAAATGAAATAGCTGCCTGCCTCAGAAGGGTAATGAATGATTTGATTCACAGAGAGTTTGATCTTCTAATAATGGCTCCAGACATCTCTGGACTGTCCATGGAAATTGGTTTCCATGCTTTGGTTGTGGTCTAGAAGCCCCTCCCTGAATTATAAATTAATATCATTTTTCTCTGGGTTAATTCCACACTAAGAAATGCAATGATTTGTTGTTGTTGGGGGATTTGTTTGTTTGTTTGTTTGGGTACTACTGGGGATTGAACTCAGGGGCACTCAACCACTGAGCCACATCCTCAGCTCTATTTTGTATTTTATTAGAGACAAGGTCTCACAGAGTTGCTTAGCACCTCGCTTTTGCTGAGGCTGGCTTTGAACTCGTGATCCTCCTGCCTCAGCCTCCCAAGCTGCTGGGAAAATGAAATTATTTCAATGACCCCTTTTTCCCCAGTTAAGTGTGTGCTTGTACATGCCAATCATGGTATGTTCAATGCATTAGCAAACTGAATTTTGGGTAAACAAAACTCAAAGGCCAGGGCTAAAGTAAATTCTAACTTAGAAACATGAGAAGTTACCAAGGAAAGTGAAGCATGCATTTTGCAAGGACTAATGGGGGTCCCCCTGAGATTTAAGCACAGGTTCATGGATATTTTTCATGTAAAACAAAAAAAAAAATTTTAAATCAACTTTTTAACATCACATTTGAATTTCTTTTCAGAAAAGTTTAAGATAAGGACTCTTTTACCCAGATTCCATAGACTACTTGATACTTTCCATTTTGTTTCTCTTTGCCCATGAGTTTGGAGAAGTATGAAGAAATAGACAAATTTCTATTTGTTTTTGTTTTTTTCTTTTTGTTTTTCTGTTTTGTTTTGTTTATGAAGTAGGAGCAGAGAAATTTCCTCATTATTCAAATAGGACATTTTTATAATTTAGAGAGAAGGGAAGTTGACCAGTTTACCCCTGACAGGAGGGACTTTGCCATCCATTGCCAAGTCTTCTGTGCCCTCAGACTCTGGTATGATGTAAAGGATTTTCCCAACTTATGCTGGATTCCTGAAAAGGCATATAAACAAGACCATTTGTTTGGTCTCAAGACAACTCACATTTGCAAACTGAGTAATGATCTCATGGAAGTTCCATAGTGACATACCCATCTGCAGACTGGCTCAGCCCCTAGTCAAAAACCAGTCCCGATGAGATTCAGGAAGCTGAAGACTTTCAATGGGTCAGATGATCCTGCATCTAATTGGGCACAGATAAGTTTGGGTTACAGATATGTAACCCTCTTTATACTTTCAACTTGAACGGTCCATAACAAATTGGGGAAACGTGTATGTTTTCAGGGGTGACACAGAAACCTGATATGACTGTGATTCAACTGAAATCACTTCTTTACCCCAGGGTCTACCTTGTTATTACAATGAGCAGTCCTTCCCTAAGATTGGAAGATGGGTGGTGCTTCATTGAATACATGAAGGCTTCAATTCATCTGAACATGTAGTACTATAAACCAAATTTGAGCTATTTAGGGACATTGAACACTGGGCAAGTCAGACATTCAAATGCCACCTGATTTTCATAGGAATTTGTGTGCATGATTCAGGGGTCCCAAACTCAAGTGCCTACAGGAGACAGGTAAGAACAGATTCAAGATGTGGACCAGATGAGCACCCACCCCAACTGAGGGAGGAGCTGTTTGTTGATTCTTGCCCCTTAAGCCAGCTGTTCTGAATTTTCCAGAGAAACTAGAAATCAGAAGAGTATTATAAAGCTTTCCTAATTGAAGAAAATATTGGCAACTAGTTCCATTTTTTTTAAGCTGTGAGCCAAATAGAAGAAGTCTAGGAGCTGGACTTTGAAAAGCATTCCCTGGGTACATTTCACCATTTCCTAAGAAATGAGCTATGGTTCTGCAGATGTCCCCAAAATGACAACCCCCAAACCAACCCATCCTCTTTAGAAGCCTGCCCTGAATAGCAGGGCTTCTTGGGCAGTCACAGTGATCATTGTAATTGTTGCTTCTAAAATGGACAGTTTCCTCCTGCTAGAGATTTGCTGTTACAGTGTCAGCCTACAAGGTAGCTGTCACTTCATAACATGTCTTCCTTCAGGCCTGACGGAATCGGAACTGTGACCGTTGAAGAAAAGGAACGCTTTGAAGAAATCAAAGAGAGACTCCGAGTTTTGCTGGAAAATCAGATTACGCACTTTAGGTAAGGATCTGGGCTTGGACTGATAAGGAGGGTGAAACTGGGGAGGCTCGGTTCCCCTAAACCATCAATCTGTCAGCGATACATTGCATCTCTCAAAATAACTGAATGTGGAAAACCAGCCATTGAACATGGTTCGGCATTTCCAATTAAGTTCATTTTCTTTCTACTCAAAGAAAGAAGCCTTCCTTTTAGGAGATGACATTGGTCATCAGTCTATTATTAAAAGTTGAATTTGAAGCTTCTTTAAGTTCCTGATTAAAAGAGTTAAAAAAAATCAGTGAATCATAATACATGTGGGTTGGGGGGTGCAGTTCCCAGAAGTTTCTGCCTTGCCCACACCCCCAAAAGTAGGATGAGCTGGCTCTGCAGAGCAAGAGAGAGATTTGGATTCACCTGGGAGACCAGATATCCCACACACACTGCAGAAAGATCCAGTACAGGATATTTCCACCACAAAGCCCATTTCTCCCTTGGAGCAAATTGGGCATTTCTGATACTCTGCAAGTGCTTCTGGGCCAGAGATCTTGAAATAGAAAGAGTATATGTAATTTTTCCTATTTATTAAACACTTCCCATGTGCCAGTCACAGAAATCTATTAGCTTATGTTTTTAATTGGGAAGGACTTTGTAAGGTAGTTTGTATAGAATGAGAGCAGGAGTGGTTAAAGAACTTGACCGAAGCCACCCAGGACAGTGTGAGTTGAAGTCACCCATGCCACTTTCGGTATGAAGAGCAGTGGTTTAAAGAGCTCATGACAGCCTGACATAGCTCTTGGGGCTTGTAGGGTTACCTGACATATTTCTATCTGCCACCAAAGTCCTCTGCTTGAGGGAGCAAGATTTCAGTGGAGGATCCTTTGTTGATGACACAGGACAGTAAAATGCACGACCTACAGCCAAAGGTCCAATAAGAAGGAGAAACCTCAAGAAAGAAAAGAGTCAGGAATTCACTCTGAGCTCCCTCTTCTATTTCACGCATTATGCTTGGGGGATTTAATGTGTCTTTGAACTTCAGCCTGTTTCAACAAATTTTTGTAAGTGTCCACCTCTATAATAATAAGGGTCACCTTCGAGCAAACTAATGGTTTTGCTTCACAATAGAAATCTAAACACAGCCTTATGTCATCACTTTAAATATTCTTTTCTGCCGCAGACATTTGCAGAGTGCCTCTTTAGTCATTATTCACACATACACATATATACATTATATACACACATATATGGTGTGAATTCAGATTAACATAACACAATGTGACAAAATAAAAAGCATTTTCCGTTCCTCAGAGAGAGTTGCTATAGGAATCAAATCGCAGCATATTTCCTGCTAAAATGTAATCGATCTGGGCAACCTGAAGAATTTTGTGTCTTTTTTAGGTATTGCTTTCCATTTGGTCGGCCCGAAGGTGCTTTAAAAGCTACTCTCTCGCTCTTGGAAAGGGTAAGAACGAAAGTGAAAGACTGATAAGGAGACTTACACCAAATGGTAACGAAATAGTGTTGTTGAATGACCCACTTTGTCATTTCCAAAGGATTTCTTTACCGTTCATCAAACATCAGAATAAAAATGAGGAAACTGCCAAGTTGCTAGAAATTTTATCTCCGGACCCCCAAATAGTTAGGATAAGTTGAAAAGATGTTCCTGGCCCTTCCCTGATGGGTGGGTGGGCTTTGGCCTCCTAACTGTGCATTACCATTCTATGTTTTTGTGTTGTTGTTTTGGGGTTTTGGTACTGGAGATTGAACCCAGGGGCGCTTTACCACTGGCTACATCCCTAGCCCTTTCCTTCTTTCTTTCTTTCCTTAATTATTGAGACAGGATCTCACTAAGGTACTAAGGCTGGCCTCAAACTTGAGATCCTCCTGCCTCAGCCTCCCATGTTGCTGGGGTTACAGGCATGCCACAATATTTTCTCTTTAACCACATATCTCCATCATTGCTCAATGACCAGGAGGCAATCACAACTAATTTTAAACCCCAAACCTTGGAACAGCATAAAGGAGTAAGCCTGGTTCAAACCTTCTCAATAACCCCTTTTCTTTCTGCCTAAAGGTTTTGATGAAAGATATTGTTACCCCAGTGCCACAAGAGGAGGTAAAAACGGTCATCCGTAAATGTCTAGAGCAGGCCGCTCTAGTCAACTACTCGCGCCTCTCTGAATATGCCAAAATTGAAGGTAAGGTTCCCTTCTGTCCCCAGTTTTGAATTTAATTATACAATGTCTCCCTGGGAAATCCTTTTTCCCCCCCTATGGGCACCAGAAAACAGTGGTCCATCTGAGTATGTTAAGCTGAAACCTGAAAGCACTTGAAATCTAGAAGCTTCTTGGCTGTGGTCCAATAAATAAATAAATAAGAGGCTCAGGAGCCAGCCTTTGCGGGGAAGACTAGTGAATGGAGATGTGATAAGATAACTAAGGTCCTTATAAGAGATCACATTGGCCCTAAATGTCTGTTCTACTGCTAATATTCTCCTAGGAAAGGATTTGGTTAGATTGCTACCTGCCTTTCCTTCTTTAAACACAGGGAAAAGGAGCAGTCTCTTATCTCCTGCTGATAGCATTAGAAAAACAAAAACAGCTGAATAATGTAATGTCAAGGTTTAGCCTTAAGCCTTCCTTCCCCTTGAAAGTATCTTGTCCGAGCTGGGCACAGTGGCACATGCCTGTAATCCCAGCAGCTGAGGAGGCTGAGGCAGGAGGATCACAAGTTCAAAGCCAGCATCAGCAACTTAGAGAGGCCCTGAACAACATAGTGAGACCCTGTCTCTAAATAAAAAATGAAAAGGGCTGGGGATGTGGCTCAGTGGTAAAGTGCCCCTGGGTTCAATCTCTGGTAAAAAAAAAAAAAAAAAAAAAAAAAGAGAGAGAGAGAGAGAGAGAGAGAAAGAAAGTATCTTATCCTTTGAGAGCTTTTGAACTTGATGGCAGGTTGGCATGGAGCCCTAGATGACTCAGGTTGGCTTTAGATCTCATTCATTGCTACTAAAGACCTGGGATGATTGCTACCACTGCCCTCTCAAGTTTTAGGAAAGTGGTCACTGATGATCCTATAATCACCCAAAAGGCACTTTGAGTAAACTCAAGTTGAGAAAGGTAATGGTTCTCTGGGACCTGTTTCTTCGCAGAGGTATTAATCACTTTTCATTGTTACCCCGTTGGCTGCTATAGGGTGATTTGAAAACCACACCCAACTTGACCAGTGGTGTAAGTGTATAAATGTGGGAGTTTTGTGTGCAAAACTTGATGTGTCCGCATTCTGGAATCTAATGTTCTGTCACACACGAAACACACGACATCTGACCAAGTCCAGCAAAGGCACGTTGTCTACCTCAGGACACGACTAGGGAAGAAAATAAAATTTAAAAAAGAGAAAGAAACTAACCTACCACCCAGACCCTACCACTTTACCCTGCCAAAGTCCTTGTTTCCTTAGAGAATTCGGTCAAGATCATGTCAAATTTGCAGCATTCTGTACATCACATATTCTCCCTCTCTCAATTTTGTCTGTCTGATGATGCAAATTGTGTACCAGTGGTAATGAATTCATTGTTATGCATCCAAGGAGAAACACTTAAGAATTGGGCACTAAAAGGATGTTTATCAACTCTTGACTTGGTAATGAGTGATAAAAATAGAGGAACAAGAAGATTGATCGTGAAAGGGCTATATTAGCAGATAATTGTTCCAGCATTGACCGTCCCAGGACATAATGATTGCAACCAATGATTGCATTTGGTCAAGTGAACCAGGTACTGAATAATTCTAGGCAAGGACAGAGATGGGATGGGATCAGAAAACGTTTGGTCACCATGGCTGCTCCCTCGTAGATCTTGGTCTAGCGATTACTTAGTCTTTTGGTAAGATCTGCTCTCTTCTTTCAGATAAATAAATCCAAAAAACAAACTTTAAGATCTGTAAGTAAAAATGCATTCATTTCCAAAGTAGATCAGCTGGTCTGTAATTTCCTTTTGTGCCTCAATTCTTCTCGGTTGTGTTAATTATCTTTTGCACTGTGACTTTTAGGTCTGGGGATTCTTTGAAGAAACCAATCCTTTTTTTCCAACTCTCTTTTCAGAGAAGTACCTCATTCCACACTACCCGCTCTCTTCTGCTTCTCTCCTTCCTTGTCCGTGATTGGCTCAGCCACTTTTTGACGTGACCTCTGCAAAAGTGGCTGAGACCCCAATTTCAAAGCATGCTGGGATTGTTAATTCAGACAACCCAACATCCTCTGGCTGCATGTATCAGGTTTTCTTTCATGAACATAGTCCACCCTGGGCTGGGACATTGCAGCTTCAAAGATATTACTACCAGACAGCTTTCTTTCACAAGGTTCTGATCCTACCCTCAGAAAAGAAATCTTCCATTTTTTTGCATTTGAGCTCCCTCTGTGAGCATGAACAGCTTAGTGCCCTGCGAATTCTGGAAAGAAGTTGTAGTAATATTGCTGGCGACTATGTTTATGAAGAAATACCTCAAAGAGCCTTAGATACTAAAGTCTTAAATCCTTAGTATCTTGGAGCCGTAAATCAATGAGATTCTGTTTCCCCTTGACTCATGATGTTTTTTGGTCATTGTATTCTTGCCAACAACTCTAAAGAGACGTGTAAGATCATGGTCACAATCTCTCTCGTGACTCACGGCATGCTGAATGGTTAATCCAGTAGATTACCAATTTTTGAAACTCCTTTTTTTCTTTTATCTTGTGTTGATCCCAAAATACTCTGTGGCTATTTTCCTTTGAGCTAATGTAACATTTTCCTCTAACCTGTGACCTTTGACCTCTTTACCTCTGACCTAAGCCTCTTGCATGCCCAAATCCTCTTTTATAGGGAAAAAGAGAGAAATGTATGAGCATCCTGTCTTCTGCTTGGCCTCCCAAGTGATGGATTTAACCATTCGTGAGTACCTACCACCTCCTCACCATGCTTTCCTTCACTCTTTTCTGTTTTCATTATTTCAAGAAAAATCCAGGTCCAAACCAACTCACTCTCCTTGCTTCAAGTTTTTTAGCATTGGCTTGTCTGTTGGTTCTGTCTGTGAAACCCAGTGTGAGAAGTCCAGTCACTTTTTTATCAACCTAAAACAGGTTAGACAATTAAGCCATTTGTTTGTGATAAACTCAAACTCGTCTGTAAGTTTTTCAGTTCTTCTCTGTCTGTGACCTGAATGCATTTTTACTTTGCTTGTGTGTGACCCTAATCTGTAAAGTGCTTGTCACTGGTACACAATCCAAAGGTAGCAGCTAGGCTGGGGGAGCAACGCATTAGGTGTCAGATGAAGGACATTTGGGGCAAAGGAATGCCTCCTTCTCCACGTTGGAGAGGTCAAACTACTATGGGTACGAGATCACGTGAGGTGGTCCACTCTCTGTAAAAACTGAGATCTCATTTGCCTCCCCTCTGTTCTCTCTCAAGCTGGGAAGTTTTCCCTTGTTCTCTCTGGAGGGTTTGACTTGTCCTTTGTCCTCGAAGCTCTGGCTAGAACATATGACTTAATTGTCATTTGGAGAGTTCATGTATGTTTCATAGCTTGATTTCACATTAAACTTAATTTGACTAATTTTCTATTTGTGCAGCATTTTCCACCTCTGTGAAGGAGCCTTTTTTTGCTGGCCCCCACACTTCGGGGCGGTGGGAACCCAAGGGCAACCTTTGCTTTCCAATACCATGTATCACACATAAGTTGGGGGGCATTGTGGTCCACTTGCTCATTAATCTTGCATATGTGTTCTTGTTTCTCTCTCTCTTCTCTCCTTGTTGTGCTCTCTCTTTCAAATAGAGAATCAAAAGGACGCAGGTGAACCAATTGTATATGCATTATCGATTATCAGGACTGTTGAGTTACATTCAGTTTTTGTTTCTGTTTTTGTTTTTTTAATAGCTCCTTAAGGTATGTACTCCCAGAGAGCCATGCGGAGTTGCAATAATACTTAAGGAGTTAATTTGTGCTGTCTAAATACATCTCATGCCCATTTGATGTTGACCTTTATAGAGCAGAATTTCCATAAAGGCATAAGCTTTGTAGGAAAGAATTCTGGTTTTGCTGCAGAGATTCATTTCATCTTTGGTTTCAGGATACAGTGATTTGGCCTCATGCGCGTTAAAAAAAAAAAAAAAAAAAAACAAAGTTACTGAACCAAACGAATCTTCCTTTTTGCTTTTCATTCTCTCTCTCTCTCTCTCTCTCTCTCTCTCTCTCTCTCTCTCTCTCTCTCTCTCTTTGTTTTTAGTTTTTGTTTTTGGTTTTGTTTTCTGTTTTCTGCCCTATGGAGAAGTTTGTGTTCTTCGATGAGTGTTTATTGGCCAAGACAGACGGAAGTTGTGTCTGTGTTGTATCTTGTATGTATTCTGTGATGACGTAGAGGAACAGGCAAATGGAGCAGGGGTCATTGCTGGAAGTTTCCCAGAGAGGTGGCTCCTAAGAAGTCCTCTGGCTTCGAAAGTTTTCTTCTTGTTTGGTCCCCAAACTTCTGAGCCTATTTTGAGAGGAGCTCTGGCTAAAAATGTTCATAAATGTATAATATTAGTCATTATTTTTAAGACCTAAGAGTCTCAAAAAATAATAATTGTCAGATCTAGAGTTAACAGTTGAGCTTATTTCTGGACAATTCAGAGAGCATTTTTGAGCCAAGCCTTAGTTTAGCAGTAAATATTAAAAGACTCATAAAACTATGTTCAAGACACATGAGCCTGCACACCCCCCCTCTCTCTCTCGTGGGAAAGGCATTCATTCATTCATTCATTCATTCATTCACTGGACAAATGTTTAGTGAGAGCCCAACTTGACCCGGTTGTTCAAAGCCAGGTACAATGTAAACAAGAGGGAGACAGCTGTTAGCCTCATGGAACATATGTGTGTGTGTGTAATTGACAAATTCAGTACACTGCAATACCTGTTGGTTGAGTGTGTGTGTAAGAGTTGGGGTGCTGTCAGAAAAAACACAAAAGTCTTCATAAGGTGATAAGGCTTGAATTTCATCTTGGCAGAGATGAATCAGAATCAGTTCAGGGGAGCTGGAACTGAAGATTGGGAAGGCATTCTTGATAGAGAAAAATCTGTAAATAAGTAAAACCATATCACTAATCAAAAAAAAAAAAAAACTAAGGCTTACTTAATGCTTATCATACTCCTCGAATGATTCTACATGCTTTGTCTGTGTTAACACATTTAATCCTCAGAACCCCTTGTGGGAGACAGGCTGTTGTTGCTCCCGTTTTATAGATGAGCAGACTGAGGCACAGAGAGCTTAAACATGCACTTCGGGAAACATAAGTGGTAGAACCAGAATCTGAGCCCAGCAGAAGCACGCTCTTGACTACTCTGTAATTGAACATTCTGCAAATCAAAGTAGATGGTGGTAGTGGCGAATGTTGATGACAAAGGTAGGCATGGGGGCAAGATCTCAAAGGCCTTCATATGCCATAATGAGACAGAGCTCTGACTATATCTCATGGTCCAAAAGTTTTCAACCTGAAATCTAAGCCCACTTTTGCATGCATAGGATATTTTTCAGAGGAATGATTTCCCAGGTCTCACCCCTCCCCCAAAAGTGGCAGAGAGCCACCAGAGGTTCCCTAAGCAAGAGACAGCTTGGTGGTTTTCACTCCAGAAAAATCACACTAGTAGAAATGGGGAGAAACAACTGAAGTGCAGGAATAGAGGAAAACTGAATTTACAACATAAGGTCAAAGCAGAGATGGGTTTAAGGCTTGGGACATTGAAGCTCTTCTAAACATCCCAGGTCTCAATCACAATTACAGTCATAGCTTCTTTGCTGACCTTTACATTTTTGTTATTTTCTTCCTCCTCTCTTTTCAATGTCCTCAGGGAGTAGAGCACCAAAATCTGGGTGGGTATGGAGGTAGCAGGACACTGCCAGAGTTCCAAATTGGGTGAGCTGGAATGCGGGGACTAGAATGTGGCAGCACCTGAGTCCTTTAGTCAGGCGGAGCTTGAGAAGCAACAGAATCTGCAGGTGGCTCTTTGGTGGACTTGGGTGTTCTGGCTGGTGGCATTATTAGAAATTAAGAGTTTAATCACAGTATCTCAAAGAGGGGAAAGCTGCAAAGGATTGCTAGTATGTGAAAGAAAACCTGTGACTCCTGCAAATGAATTCTATTATTTTAAATACATATCCACTGAAACCGTCACATGTTCCCCACCAAGCAGGCTCTAAGAAAGTCGACACTACTATTGCTGTTTTGCCTCAATTCTTGGCTAAATACTTGCATAATTTTCTGAGCATCATAACGATTCCACTGGAATTTGAAATAAAGCAACTTTTTCCTTTGAACATGCCAAGGATTTCCAAAATTGGACAGAGATGACTTATAGAGATAGATATATGATAGAGATAGAAATAGGTGGGTGGGTAGATGGATAGATGGGTATATACAAACAGAGATATATAGCTAGATAAGTAGGTGGATGGGTACATGGATGAGTGAATGGTGGGTGGGATGGACGGTGGGTGGGTGGGTACTTGGATGAATGGACAGAAGGATGGATGGATGGATGAATGGATAGATGGATGGATGGACAGATGGATAAATAGTCATCCCATCTCAGGCCCAGGCACTGTGCTAAGGACTTTACATGGAGGATCTGATTGGATCTTCCTTTACCTTATTCCCATGAAGAAGACTTCATTATTGCTCCACATACACACGAGGGAGCTGAGATTCAGGAAGGTAAGTGAGTTTTTCAAGCAGAATTCAACTCAGATCTGACTAAATGCAAGCACCATAGTTTTTGTCTCTTTCTGTCACTCAGATTTTCTAGCTGAAATGGTAGACACTTCAATAATATTCATTCATTCAGTAAATAAGTCCAAAAGTACACACAACCTGTCACATAGGAAGACTACAAAATAATAAAACCATCCCTTTGGGGCCAAATTTATTTTCATCCTAAAGCCTTCCTGAGGGCAGTTGAGATTCCTGAAGATTGCCAAAGAACAAGGGACTTTTTTCTTGTCCAGTTGATAGAAACTTTGTAGAGTGAGTCATATCTATCCAGAGTACTTCCAAGCAGATTCTGTAGTGTGTAGGTTCTGTTTCTTTTCCTATATCAAAGCAAATGTCCCACAAGTCCAAGGCCTTTTCATACAGAGAAAGGACCAAGTCCACAATTCCCACTAGCCCACAATCCAAAGCCATCACTCTGCTTTCTTCCCAAGGGACCAGCGAGGGAGAAGCAGTGCCTGCAAGATCTGGGCAGTTCTTGGAGGAGGACAGCCCATGCTTCAGGTCTTATGCATGAGGAGTTAAATGTTTCTCTTTTCACCCTTTTTGTTTCAGTGATGCTTGCATCAGCGTTTCCAGGCTCAAATTATTCTGTTCTCTAGCACCTTATTTATACTTTACAAAAAGTGAGGGGGGCAAAGAGAAACATATTTCAAAGACCGTCATCAAGAAGGATTCTCAAGGAAGAGAATTTGTTGTCTCTCAACAAATGTGAGGCCAGAGTCTATTCTACTTCCCCCAAAAGATATGATGCCACAGAAATAACTGTCATTTATTGAGAATCTGTTGTGTGCTGAGTAGTTATATTCATATCTCATTTAATTCTTGCAAGAACCACATAAGCTTTTTTATGGACACATTTCATTGACTCTAAAAGGCCATCAGTCATACTATGCATACCAATGGACTAAGTATGAAACAATGCTGTCAACTAAATTGTGACAAGCAAGATATATCCAGATTTCAGAAATGTTAAAATGTGCTATGTATACTCAATTAAATAAGAAGCTATTCTCTTGTGCATGGAAATCAAGTGACTTTCCCAAGGTTAAACAGAAGATTAGTTGTAGCCAGATTTGAACATGAGTCTTTCTAATTCCACATTTTCAACTTATACACTATGAAATGCTTGAACTTTTCCAGCAACAAGATCCCAAAAAGGGGTTTCTCAAATAGTAAAAAATAAAATGTAGGGTTATTAGATAATCCCAAACCCTCATTTAACAGATCAGAAAAGAACCCAGATTAAAAATAAACTGAGTGACTTGCCTTCCACCAGACTCCCTTCCCCTCCATTCATAAGACTATAGTTCCATCCTCAACCCATTACCTATCCCAAGCATCCCACTATACAGCTGATGACATCCAGCATTCACACATTAGAACATAGTTGTGCAGATCCAAGTAATCAGCCCTAACACTCAGAGATTTGGGATACCAAAACTTGAACTCACTTGGCTCCACTGGGTTTTCTAATTTCTGTATCCTCACTTTTATTTTCCACGAAAGGTGCTAAGAATGATTGCTCCCCCATGGGACCATTTTGAAAATTAAGACACATATTCCAAATAAAGCTCTTAGCATAGGGTCTGGCACATAATATGCACTTGCTATATATACACATATACAGACTGTCATTATTTGTTCATTATTATTTAAAAGGATACTCTTCCAAAACCAAAGCTGTGGTACAGACATAGTTTTTTATTTCCAAAATGGAACATAAGACAGAACTTTCAAACTCTAATGTCCAGAGGAATTTTGTTGAAATGTGGATTCTGATTTATTATATTTGTGATGGAGACTGGAAGTCTGCATTTCTAACAAGCTCCCAGGTGATACTGAAGCTACTAATCCAAGGATGGCTCTTTGGGTGTCAGGAAATATAACAGGAGTTGAATTTATCTTTTCATCATACATGTCAAATAAAACGTTGCAATCTAGTTCTACCTACATTTGGAACATTCACTAAGTTCCAGGAGCTATGACAGGTAACAGGAAAGGATACAAGGAGCAAAAGCAGTCATGATCTATGCCTTTATGGAACTAATGTAAAAGTAGGCATAAAATAAGCAAATGTGATGATTATGGCAAAAGGGATGCAAGATGCCAAAGGAATGCAGTGCAAGAGGAGTATGCCCAGGCCAATGTCTTCGATGTATTGCATATTGGGGGCTAGTGCCAAAGGAGGACATCATGAAGGTCAAGGGCTAAGCCCCCAGTAACTGGCAAGAGTTTTATCTGACCATGTTGCTTGTTTGCTTATATTAACTATCTTAAGATGCTCTAAGATCCTGTCCAAGAGAGCTAATGGCTAAGTACATGAATGATTACTGGGGATTGAACAGATCCTTTTTTTTCAATTTTATTTTTTTATTTAATCATTCATTCACTTATTTTGCAGTTGTAGATAGACAGCATCCCTTTGTTTGTTTGTTTTTTATGCAGTGTTAAGGATCAAACCCAATACTTCACACATGCTAGGCAAGCCCTCTACCACTGAGCTATAGCCCCAGCCCTGAATAGATCCTTAATAGTGCTATTAAATCAGTATTCTTGCTATAGCAAGTGACCATAAAGAAAAAACCTCAAATAACTTAAGCAAGCAAAAGGCATATTTTTAGCTAGGAACTTCATGGAGGAATTGGACTCAGGAATGAAGAAGTTTAGTTTGTTTTCATATCTCCAACTGCTAAAGGCTTCTTTAACGTGACTCAGTGTAATATAAGTGTTTGAGCAGCAACATGGCCACAGTTATCCCCAGGCTTTTATCCAAGTTAATGACCCTAGAAGAAAAAGAGCTTTCTGTGTAAAATCCCAGATAAGAGTCTCATTGGCCATCCTGGGTCACATGAGAATATTATGAGCCAATCATAATATCTGATAATGGTGAGGGGGCACTCTGATTGGCTAGGCTAAGCTCACATGACTGCTTCTATAAGATATGTTATTTGACTTTCCCACTAGATCTTTATGGGGTAGAGGAAAAGCTATTCCATGAGAAACTTTTCTGCATGGACAAGGACAACCGATCCACTATAGCATCCATCCAGAATTAAGCTCACTTGTCTTAGGTGTAATAGCTTAGCCCACAGGACAAAGCCTAACTTTGAATACAAAAACACCAAATTGGAGAAGAAAACTATCACCCATAAGTGTCATTTTCCCCTTGTGGGTATATTTTATTTGAATTTAAATAAAAATATTTGGCGTCTGGGGATGTAGCTTAGCATTAGAGCCACCTGCCAATAAATAAAATAAAAATTATATATAAGAAATATTTTTTAATTATCTCACATCATCTTTAATGGCATTAAGATACCTGAAGTTGCTCTCTGACTTGGAAGTTGCAGTTATGTTGATTTTTACCTAGCATTTCAACTTAGTACATCCATTAAGTAACCAGGGGCTTTGGGAAAGAGGTAAATGGTACTATGTGGTTTCTGTGCATACTGAAAACAGAGCATTTTCTTTTCCATGAAAGCACTTTATTGGGCAGGACTCACTAAGGATCCCTTGACACCAATATGTGAGGACCTGCCCAGGGCCAGGCTATGCTCTAGGCACTAGAAAATAGGATTCAGGCCAGGCATGGCTGAGGCAGACGGATCACAAGTTCAAAGCCAGCCTCAGCAACTTAGCGAGCGAGGTCCTAAGCAACTCAATGAAACCTTGTGTACAAAATAGGGCCAGGATGTGGCTCAGTGGTCGAGTGCCCCTGAGTTGAATCCTCAGTACCCTCACCCCCACCAAAGAAAAGAAGAAATACAGGATTCACTGGGTAGAGGGGGAGACAGACATGTATGTATAATCTACTCTTGCAAATGACCATGAGCACTTAAATAGAGCTACAGACCAAGGATTTGGGTGCTTGTCATGAAGACACTGTCTTATTATGGCACAGGAAGGCATAACTCTTGCTAAGAAGGATGCTCTCAAAGGTTTCGAGAAGGAATGTGACGAGTTTGGATGTGTGCTTTGCAAAGATCACCATGGTGCTCCATGAAAGAGAATGAACCACAAAGCAAGAAAGGGACTAACTTAGGCTGGCTTGAGAGTTTTAGCAACGGAAGAGGTGGAGATAATGAGACCTGACTCACGTGCCCACCCATCTCGACAGGAGTGTGGGCATGTTATCCAGTGTGGTGGGAGAAGAGATCAAGAGATGTTTTTAGGGTAAAATAGACTATCCCATCCCACTTAGGTTCTTACGGAGAGGAGAAAAGATGGCTCAGATGGAAAAAAGTGGAGAAGAGAATCCATGATCCATCCATCTGCTTTCCTAACATACTCTTTATACTGCCCTGGAGGTGAAGCCTCCGGAAGCACATTCATGGAGGTTCCAGGGGATCAAGTATATAGCATGAACAGCCTCACCAATGGAACGATGTTAACCCCGAAGGCTTTGGTCCTTGTACCTATCATTCTAGGAGGCCGGGTGCTCTTTCCACCATGATGCATCTATCTGCTTGGCTTTCTGTTCCTCCTGGGGCTTTTATACACCCCACCCCACCCCCCAATTACAGCAAATTTTACAGGCTAGTTATTTTCAGCAATAGCATAGTACAAACACTGGCATCTTCAATGATACATCAATGGCAGGGACTTGGTAATAAGTGGGCTACCCATCTCTCTTGTGATATTTCAGGGACTGGCAGTTTGCTCGCTGGAAGCAGAGATGGTCAGGTTATTTAAGGGATAATTGGAGTGTCTCTGGCTTCTGGATGCTTCTCTTCCTTGGCTTAGCTGAGCATGCAGAGGAATTCTCTTTTTGTTTTTCTGTAGTCACATTTAATTCTCTCTCTCTCTCTCTCTCTCTCTCTCTCTCTCTCTCTCTCTCTCTCTCTCTCTCTCTCTCTCTTTCTCTCTCTCTCTCTCTTTGGAAGCCAAGCAGATTTAATTGTGTAAACATGAGCAATGGTAATTGGGTAAATGAAGTTGGAAACCAAGGTATGATGTTTTTGTTTTGCTCTGTGAGAGAAAAAAAAATAGGGAGCTTGTTTTTCTAGGGTGGCAAACCTCACTGTCAGAATTCTGGACAGACATTTGGCAGGAAGGAATCCGTTTATGAATTTCTCATCAAGACCCACTGAGCTAAAATACGTATCTGCTACTTCTCCGATTGTGGATCAACCCTAGAGATGCTTCATTGTAGTTTGATGCACCCATTCAGTTACCTGGGTGAGAATGGGTAGGAAGTTTCCATGAGAATTACACACTCAGGTAACAAGCATTTATTGCAAGAGCCACAAGTATATATGACAGAGATATACCTAACTTCAAGGCAGTGCTGTCAGCAAAATATAAGGTATGGACTACTTTCTCTTTTAACAATAAAAGGACCGGTTATTGTCTGCCTTTAAATAGTTATCATTTAAAGTTGACTTTGTTTCCAAATTCTATGGACACCCATTTTTTTCTCCTAAACAATTTTAATAAGAAGAAATGGGTAAAGATACTTTTTAGTCCTATATGCCAAACATCAAAGTGGTTCAGCAAGAAAAGTATCCCATGGAGTCTTGCTTTTAATAGATGATATTGCCAGAATATTATAGTTATCCATATCCCCCACTCTTTTTTCCTTTCCTATTAATGTCACTAGAATTCCACTTCCTATACGCCTGCCGTAAAATTCATTTTCCCAATTGAAAATTCACGCAAACCAAGAAGCAAACTTGGCAACAGAGTATGTCCCCCTCACTGTACAGATTGCTTTGTAAACCAGAGCTAGCAGAAAGGAGCGGGTCCAAGGTTAATGAGACATTCATTATGGAGAGAGAACAGTGGACGCCATCAGTGCACCGTGCCTATATGGAAGGAGAGGCTATTGTTACAGGATGTTTGCAGTGCCGATATTGTAAACCACATGACAGATGGGTCAAGTGCTGATTACGGTATTCTAACATTTGGAATAGCAAGTAACATATTTGATAAGCTGGCAAGTTTTTATATATGATTCAACCCACAATATAAAAGCCACGAGAATTCCAAATTGAAAATAATTAAATGAGCTGGAAACAATCAGATACCACACATTTTCCCCCAAAATGACAGATTTTGACATGTTGAAATTCCACAAAGGGAGCAAGAATATTTCCCAGCTAACTTGAACTAATAACGGCCCTTCGTCTGCTTTGGCAAAGCAATTAATTCCAGCCTTCTCACAATGTGGAGGTAACAAATAAACATTTGGAGGCACCTTAGACTTTAGATCTCTCCCATGCCTGCAAGGGACACCGAAAAGACATGAATACTTGGAATTTATAGGTGAGGAAACTAAACTAAGTAGCAGGTGCAAGGTTACCTGGAAAGCCGGTAGGTAGCCTATGGGGGTTGAGAAACCAAATCTTCCAACTATTCAGACATCATGTCCTGTTACCTGGTCACCTGAACGGAAGAAGCCGCTATTGGTACATAAGCTTTCTTCATGGTACAAAAGCATCTCTTCTTTGGGTCAATGATGTTGCCGTCATCATTCATACACATCCATCTAGATGAAGCATCCAGTATTTGCTGTGGGTGTCTCAGTAGGGGTGATACCAGAGACGCTGGTAAGAGTCTGTCAAATAATGTCACGCCTCTGTCACACGTTCAAGTAATGCCGAGAAAGTATCAGCTCTCCATTTGTGTTTAATCATTTGTTGGGTTGTTCTTTTCAGAGTTTGTCACCCTTTGTCAAAGTCACTTTGTCTCTTTTACTTTTTTTTTCTTTTTTTTTTTTTACCGCCTCTCTTCACCAACCTGAGCAGGTCCCCCGCCACCTCCTGGGCCTCCTCCTCCTCCACCCACCCAAACGCAGACCAGCATGTTATATCAGAGGCTCAAAGGCATGCCTAGGCCAACATCAAGTACTGTAAACTTATATTGTTCCTGTACTCAGCAGCTTTCTAGCTTAGTTGGCTTTTCTGTTCACTTTCCCTTCTTGAAATTTTGTTTCAGTTTGGAATACTAAGCTGAGGCTTGGGCTCTCAAGTTTAATGCTGTAGGTTTTGAGATACTCAAAAGAGAGCATTTATTTCCAAATGTCCACATTTTTTTTTGTCTAGCTCTGTCTGACATATGCAACATTTTCAAATCTCAATGTCAGCACAAAATAACATTGTTGTTGCATAACATTTTGCATGACAATTTTTTTATATGTTATGAGCTTCAATTCTGTTGTATGAAATGTTTCCTAAGTATACTGTATTTTTAGTTCTCTTTTGTCAGTGCTCCAGCTAGTGCAAGATTGGGGGACAGGAATATTGCAGTACATTTCAAGACAGCAGAAGTGATGCAAAAAAAAAAAAATCATTTCTAAGCACAAACTTTTCCTTGACCTCCGGGTGGGGGTGGGGGGGAGCGCTGAAGGATTTTACACAATATTTTCTTTAAAGACAACATCTCAGAGAAATCATGTCTAGTCTTTTTTTTTCCCCTCCTTGCCATTTAGCTAGTAAATCAGCTATGCAAATGAACAGGAAAATAGTACTATGTCTCGCTCAAATGGCTTGATCTACAGATAATGGAACCATAATTAATTGATGGTCAACGAAAGTCTGGCTAAATGGGTGAATTGGCAGATCAAGTGTTCTAGATTAAAAAGATTCTTAACCAGCTCACTTGAATGGTTGCATGTTCAAGTAAAATTGAAAAAGGTTTTATTAAACATACTGTCTGTATATATATACATCAGGCATACACATATCTGGTACATGTGCACACACTCTTAGAAAGCCTGTGTGCACATGCACACTTTATGTGTATCTATGGATTTCTATATTGTAGTCAATCTAAAAGTACTGCATATTAAAACAGATCTTCAGGTGGTCCTATCTTAAGCATCTTGGATTTCTCCAAACATAACAAACCATTCATGCTTTTTAAATTTATTTTTTCATTTCTGCATTGTATGTTAGATACAGCAAGAATCCCCTTAGATTTGGTGAGTATTCCATCCAAAAGGAAAATGCTCTCTGTTTTTAAAGTGAGAGATCTCAAAGATGTGTCCCAGTGGGATTTCCTGCAGATTTGTATTAATGTGCAGGCTTGTCTGGTTTCTAAAAAATGTATGTAAGTGTGTGATGTATGTATGTGGGTGTATGTGTCAAATGGGTAATAAGTATAGGATGAGGAATTTGCAAATTGATGTGTAAATGTGAATATCAACTAATAAAAAATAGTAGCCTATGCATATTTACTATCAAAATGCAAATACCTCACTCTACACATATTACCCAAACATATATACGCAGTATGTTTGTAGAAATGCCTGAAAGCCTATTAATGAAATTATGATAGTCTACTTATAAAATTACAAACAGATCAGGGGCCCCAAAAGCACCAGTCAATCTTTCTCCGAGTATTTCTTGCTCTGGACCAGGCAAGAGCTGTCAACACTCAACTTCCACATCTCCTCACTGGCTATTGGCCTTTCTCCATCTGACACATGTCTGATGTTCCCCCAGAACTCCCCTCTTCATGCTCCAACCAGATCCAGCCACATTTCCACCTGGGCATGGCAGAGACAATGGAGATTCCAGTGCCCTGAAAGCCCTTGTCATGCCAGCCACCAGGCCTGGTTGGACAATCTTACCCAATCCTCTTCTCTAGTCTTGGCCCCCAGGGACTCCAACGTTCTTTTTGCATTCTTTTCACCAAATTTATTTTTCATTAGGAAATCCTAACTTACTAATGATATGATAAGAAATACACAAAAGGAAGTTATGAGGCCTTTTACTATAAATTAGCCATCTAGAATTTTGTTTAATCTCCAACCCCTTCCCCCCAAAAAAGAACCTTTTTATGAAGTTTTTTGTTTGTTTTTTGTTTTGTTTTGTTTTGCAGTACTGGGATTGAACCCAGGGCTTTGCACAAACCACTGAGCCACATCCCCAGCCCTCAGCAGTCCTTTTGTGAACCTATATTCCTCCTGTGCAATTCTGCTAAACAACTTCTTTCCATTGGACCCCATGTGTTCTAAATGACTTTGAGGCTTCAAGGTCTGAAAGGGACTCAGCCGGAAATGCAAATTTCCCTGCAAGTTCAGTCTCACTGGCTAAGAGAATCCCTTGATGTTTCAAATATGATTCTTTTCTCCAATAAAAATATGGATAATTTTTTGGCAGTATCATGGCCTTGCCAAACATTGCCAAGTGCAGCTCTCTGAAGGCTGCAATGGAAAGCCAGGGATGGTTCAGTTTCTTCCTGGGCTAGGTGTGGTGCACAGAAGAGAAACTAAAACAAAAGAAAAGAAACCAAAAAACGAAGACATGGTTGCAATCTAATGGATAAATCTTCAATTAGAGCAACCAATGGCACAAACTACTACCACTTTGTGTAATAATCTATCTCCAAAATCCTTTTTGAGAATTCTCTTCTGCCTTCTCCATAATAGCCTGGAAATGTCTATTTTTTTGTTTTGTTTTGTTTTGTTTTGGTTTGGTTTTTTTTTTTCTTTTCAATCTCCTCCCTAGACAACTTGAAGCACACAGAACTTTAAAACTGCTTCTTCAAAATGAATATCCCAATACCAACATAGAATGAAAAAACTATGCTGTAGTATTAAATGCTGGATGACCATTCTAGAAAATAGACATAGCAGCCATCAAGATTAAGCTTCTGTTACATCTTCCCACCTCAGGTAGCCTGAACACAGACTAGAGAATGACATAGGATAGTGCTTTTATGCTGTCTTTAAAGAACATGTGTACAAAACGTCACTAAATTTGAAATGGGCTGTCATAGACTTAATATAGCTTCCTATGCAAATTTGAAGCTGGAGCACTGCTTTTTTCCTAATACCTATTATAACGATGGTGATAATAATAAGAAACGGCTCTATGGTTTGCTCACTACTAATTACATGGCACTTAACATTTGCATGAAACTTTTTTTTAAAAAAGTCAGTAACTATTCAAAATTTCTTATCCACTAGTTCTAATGGCCATGCAACTAGCCTGCCACGTTCGCTGAATTTTAACACTAATTCTTGTACTACAGAAAATGTAGGCCGGTTAATCACTCCTGCCAAAAAGCTCGAAGATACAATACGTCTCGCTGAACTAGTCATTGAAGTCCTTCAACAAAATGAGGAACACCACGCAGAGGTGAGCAGGCTCGGTGGGAAATGTCTCTGAGCTTCCCTTAGCTGTGGTCACAGAGCTGACTCAACCAACCAGGTCCTGAATCAGATGCCTTAACTGCCATTTTCTTTTAACTGGGCTTGCAAAGAGAATCAAAGTGGAAGTTTTGGAAGGAGAAGACTTTGGAAAGTTGCTTAAAGCAAGCACGCAGTGGTTGTGGGTTATACATTTCAACCTTAAGTTTTCAGATGTTTCTAGCAAGAAACTAATGAGGTGAGTTCATTTTAAAGTGAATTATTCAAGCCACATCTGGTTACCATTGTACAGAACACACAAATTCTAGTTTTCTTTCTTTTTATTTTTTATTTATTTATTTATTTTTGGTCTTTTGTGGTTGTTTTTTGTGGCCGCCACTGTTGTTTCAAAGGGTTCTTTGGTGTGTGAATCGAGAGCCATGTTTTTTTAATCTATCTCTGTAACTTATTCTTCTTGTACTAGGATCTCTTTTTTATTTATTTTAGATCACCTGGGTTGTTAAACGCAGTGACAGAAGCAAATTATTCTGTGTCGTTCATCTTGTCAGTTTCCTAATACACACCTAGATAAATATAGTTCACTCTTTTATTTTTCAAACCACTATAAATATTATGATTTTGATAATAATGATAAACAGAGATTTCAAGACCCACTAAATCCCAAACCTATATGGACTTAAACAACCCAACCCTCCAAGAAGTGATTTCTACATTTTATGATGATGAACAGTAATAGCAGTACTCATTTAAAATTTGAGCTTGAAAATCATGTCTCTCTTAAAATAGCCTCTTTTAAAATTACACCAATTCTCCTTCTGCATTCAGATTTACAGAAAAGGGGGAGGGGTAAAAGTGTTCCATAAAAGTTATCTCCCACACACCTAAAGGGATCATTCCCATGACTAACGGAAAACTGACAGACCAGTTAAGTGATACATAATACACCATAAATCCAACCAGCCCGACTAATGCCTGATTGCATATTTAAATTTCCTCCCTGTTTCTCTACTGTTCTATTCAATCTTGGCTGATCGTGGCAGGGGAAAGAGGTATGTGACTAAAACGAATGAACCGGCCACCTGCTGTCATACTCTGTGCATGCCCTTCTAGTACCATGTCTTCTAATGGGACTTTCCCCCCCTGGTGCTCCTGCTTTCTAACACTGACCCAAGGAATGTAACAGCAACTTCCAGTGGACTGCTTGTGACATGGGTGGCCCTCCACGGCAGGGTAAATGTGGGGTGATTCTCTTGTGTGTGCATGAAGCGATTGGTATACCAACAATGACTGCAGTTACATCCCACACACGCCTCCCACCTGCCTTGATTCTGTCCTTAGCCTGTGGTAGTTCCCTATGTCCGTCTGTACTTCCCTTTATTACAGCAAATGAGTCCCAAGCTTAGTAACTAGAAGCTCGTCGGAGTGATACTAATCTCCCTCTAGACTGTCTGTATGTGAGTCATATATACAGTATTTATATATAGAGAGAGTGCCGAAGAATCACCATGGCCCCGAAAGTCCCCTCTGAGGATGGGCTACAGTCCCCTTAGGTGGGAATCATTAACTCATACATCACCTAGCAAGGACCCTCAGCTGTGAGTGACATGGGACATCAAATCAACAACCTCCAGCCATGCACACCTGGGCTGACTTCCTGACCCATGAGTCGAGTTAGGATTTGTCTCTATCACACACGATGGTCTTTTTAGATCAGGGGCATTCAGGGTTCCAGCAATGGTGGTAAGTGTTTTCTTTCTGGGTATTTTCAAAATCATCTCCAGAAGCATGGGAGGGGGCTCCCACCTGCCTTCTCCAGATTTGAGGGGTCCAGGCTTTATCCATACATTTGTGAGACAAGGACCCAAGGAGGACAGTCTGTCTCAGTCCCCGCTGTGCTTTTAAGTGAATAACAGAAGAAAAACAATGGATACACTTGATTAACGATCAAGTTATTATCTGAGGCTACTACAGGCTAAGAAATGATGTTGAGTTTTTCTACATCTCTCAAAAGGGCCACCAAGGGAAAGTTTATATTCTAAGGAAGGCCTTTTTTACATTTCTAAAAAAGGGCTTTATCACTAACTGCTAAACATTATCCCACCTAGCCTCTCTAATCATCAACACAAAATATTTTAACTTTGTATATTTAAGCCATTTAGGGCCAGCACCATGGCACCTGCAATCCCAGTGGGTCAGGAGGCTGAGGCAGGAGGATCACGAGTTCAAAGCCAGCCTCAGCAACTTAGTGAGGCCCTCAGCAAGTTAGCCAGATCCTCTCTCTAAATAAAATATTAAAAAGGGCTGGGGATGTGGCTCAGATGGTTAACCACCTCTGGGTTCAATCCCTGGTACCAAAAATAAATAAATATATATATATATATATATAAATAAAAGTCATTCAGGAATACAAGCTCAAATACACACAATAAATTTGAATAAACTCAAATAAATTCGATTCTGTTTTTATTAGTACCTTTAGAAGTTAGTGAAGAGAACTTTAACACCCTTTGGATTTCCAGAGATCAAATTTTCTTTTAGATCAATGTATAGGATTATTTCCCAAATTAGTCATTTCTCCCCATCACAGAATCCTATTTATTACTCAGTCAGAGCTTCCTATGGAGCATCTTCTATCTGCTGAGGCAAGTACCCTGGTGCTTTGTGAGGGGCAGAAGGGAGCCTTGCCCTTCAAGGGAGAGAATGCAGGGTAGCAAGAACTCAGGCTATGTGCCTGAGAAGCTGTGCTGTGAATTCCTGCTGTGCCTCCTCCTTGCTTTGTTACCTTGACCTGGTTACTCAACCTCTCTTCTCCTATAAATTGGAGATACGGTGGTCCTTGTTAGGAGGCTACTTTAAGCAAAGGATCTGACCTTGTGCCTGACACACAGCAAGTAAAAGCTTGGCTATTGTGGTATTAAATATATGATTGTCCGATCATGCCAAGGACAAAACCTATATGGAAAGTGCCAGATGAATGAGAACAGACAGAAAGTGTTGAAAGAAGAGGGAGTCCTTTCATGGTGGAGTGGTCCTGAAAGCCCCCCCCCCACACACACACACACCTATTTATTCTCAACGTCCCCTTATTGATTGCCATCACCTAAGAGGCTTGAGGAAATTCAGATTTCCAGATCTCGCCCCAGCTCCATTAACTGGCCTATCCTAGGGAGCATCAGTCACTTTTCAAAGCTGCTCAAGTGATTCCAGCACACAGCCCAGGTCGAAAGTGCCAAGGTGCAGCAGAAAGGTGGAATTTTCCCTGGCACACCTCAGATAGGGTTTTTCTTCCAAAAAGAATGAATTTTTTTTTTCTCGTGCCCAGTACTCACTACCATTTTCTCTGAGTGCTCAGTAAACCCCTTAAAAAAATCATTCCCCTTAAAAAAAAATCATTAAGTCCTAAGCATGGGTCTTGACCATGAAGCCATGCTGTTGGGCAGTACTACACGAATGAAATTAACCTGCCTCCGTCCCAAAACAAATAAAAATTAACAATCTTTAAAGCCATATTTAATTCCAAGATAAAGCAATTAAATGTCCCAAGAGAAAAAAAAAATTGCCTTGGCTAAGAACACATTCTATACTGTGCATACATGCCATTTAGGGTAACAATTGTCACATTTCTCTCATTCTTCCAGTTAAATTCTGTTCAAAGAGCCTAATGCACATATGAATTATGCCTTCACATATTGTTGCTTTCTCTTCCTGATCTCTCTCTATGTATACGTATGTATATGTATATATGTATTGTGGTACACAGAGGGGTACATATATACATGTTAGTTTGTGTGCAAAATAAAGTGTGTTCAGTGTGGTGAACTGTACCCCTAAAGCACACAGCTTTGTCTTTGAATAGGGAAAAGCACTGGGTAAGTATTTAGAAGCCAATATGTGACTCTGAATATCTTTGGAAGAAGTTTATTGAGACTTCAAATACCCATGAACATTGCAAATTAGCTCCCCACAAACTCTGAAGATTTGCTCATGTACAAAAATAGCATTCACCTGTAGGAACAGGCACGAAATAAATAAATACGGATCATCCAATTTTTGAAGGCGTCCCTCAAACCAGTCACATACACTTTGTTCATTGAATTGATATTACACTTTGGCTTTTTAGTTATTATTGCCCTTGAGAGGATCTTTATCTCTTACTTGAGAGTCAAATTGGATGATAGGGTTTTTAAAAGAATTACCTTACAGAAATAGCTCTTGATTTTCACTTCTTCTGCAAGTCCCACATCTAAATTCTCTTGGTTCACTCAAATTTTAAATTCCCCCACCAACCTCCATAATGATGACCCATACCACAGTACTCACTGTTCTTTTTAAGGTTGCCAATCTAAATGATTATTATTTCAAGGACTGTAGACACTCGCTTGGTATTATATTAAATTACAACAAGGGATTACGTTCATTATAGGTGGTAAAATTGGCGTTTCTAATGGTCTCCGGTTTGTAACTTTTAAATAAAAGCTGGTAAAAACCAAATATGAGATTGGGTTAAGAAATTTTTAATTTCAGACATTTATGGTTTGTTTTTCTTTTGGTTTTTGGTTTGTTTTTTTTTTTGTTGTTGACATTGTGTCTGGAAAAGCAACGGGGTCTACCCAGCTTTGCTTGGCTCACCCCAAAGAAGTAGTTGATCAATAAAAGAAAAAATACTCACCTTTGTGAACTTTACAAATACCCTGGATCAGGTTTGATGAGAGTTGGCCCTCCATATAGGGTTAAGGGTGGGGATGGGAGTCCAGCAAGTTCTAGTATTTAGAGTCTCTGCCTAAGAGGCTGAAGGCTGGGAAAGCTCCGGGGGGGTGGGCAGGGGATTTCTTTCTCTGCTGGATTTAGTCAGTAATTAGAGAAGCAACCCCAGACTCTAGGTTTCTCACCCCAGATGGTCAAATTATAATAAAACCTCATCAGTTCAGACCCAAATGCTTGGAATCTGTGACAATACTCTTGCAGATGTGGCTTTTTTAGTTTCTCCTAAGTGAAATTTTTGGCATGATCTCAAACTTGCCCTTGAAATTCTAACTGCTCTTCTTACTAGGTAGAGACTTTCCATAGTTTTTCTATCCCATAACCTATGAAATTAAATCCCCCACTTTTAAAATTTTAATTTATATGTTAACATCCATAATTATTAGAAGAATTTTTTTAAAGTACACATTTGTGATACATGGGTATGATAACCCATGTAGACTTCATGAATACCATTTACTTTGGTGCCCAATTACAAACTATGTTCAAAAGCTGTTAAATGATATCTCTGTTAAAAACGCCAACCCTTTAGGCTAAATTTTGGTGACAGACCAGCATTTCTCTTTGCCATAACTCTGAATCCGTGAGGTTTTACTGTACATTAAAAATGGAAACAGCAGGTGTCTATTTCCAGTCAAGCCAACCTTGCAGAATGGTCCATGACTTGATTTTTTCCATTTAATTTGCAAACCAGCCACATGTTGATAAAGGAGAAGTAAGTAAAGTAAAATCTCACAAAAGAAGAGAGGTGGACCTCTGTTCTGCCTCCTAGTGGCTGATAGATTATCCCCTCCAATGACTACTAGATCACAGAAGAGCTTGGCCATTGAACAAACCCTTCCATTTATGGAATTATTTCCATGATCATCTTTCATATTTTCAAATCCCTTCCCACCTTTTTTTGGGGGAGGGGGGAGGGGCGTGTGAATGCTCCGGAAAGTGTTTCCAATGTAAATACTTTACAGCATTGAGTGGGGAGGCGGGGGGCTAGTGGGGCTAGCAATTTGTTTTTCTGCTCTCTTTGAAATCAGCAAAACAGGGCCTGTTGACACTGCCACACATTCTGCATGCTCTTTGCCAGAAATGATTAGCCAACATGCATGCATGCCTTTGAATTGCATTCACATCAGGCTAAGTCTGATGTGAATGATTGCCCTAAGACCCTGCACAATGTTTTCCAAGGGCCCATGTGCATGAAAATGAGTTACTTCACTGATATTTTTTGGTTTTCAATGTACATACATGTCCAACCCCCAGAGAAGTGAAGTCCTGATTTTACTCAGTGTTTCCTAGCTTAAGCCTGATCTTTCCTCCAGACCGGATGCAAAACCAAATACCTCCCTGCTGAAAGAGGACAATTGCAGTAATGGTTGCCTTGGACTTAGCCTGAAATAGAAGTAACATCCCCAACGTGTAGGGAAACACGAGTCCCTGAGTTTGTACGAGACCCTAGACAAATGAAGCCCCAGACATGTAGACTAATGTGATCGATAATGACCAATTTTCAAGTTAGACCAGCAGAAAACCCATAAACACAGTGAAGAAACTCCCCTCTTCTAATATTTTAGAGCAAGAACTAGCCACCAACGGTGATTGACAGCATGACTCCAAACCTACTGAGTTATTGTAAATTGAACAGAAGTTCCACGTCTGTCATTTCTACAGCTGCAACCTCTGACCTCCAGGTCAGAGAAGAGGCTCTCGTGGCAAGCCTGGGATCAGGAGGAGCACTGCCTTGGACCCCGAGAGCCCCCATTTGTTTCCAAAATGCTGTTCTCTTTACAATAAAAATGATCACACCCTGCTGGATGCATAGTCAATCTTGAACAGCGAGGGCTACAGATCACATCTTGTATCCGAGAGAGAAACTCACCGCCTCTTGTGTCTGTTGTTTTTCTGCCACATTTCAAAGGCCTTCGCGTGGTGGTCGGACTTAATGGTGGAGCACGCAGAGACGTTCCTGTCCCTCTTTGCGGTGGACATGGATGCAGCATTAGAAGTGCAACCCCCAGATACATGGGACAGTTTTCCGCTGTTTCAGCTACTGAACGATTTTCTCCGAACTGACTGTATGTATCATCTTGGACTGTTTGACTTTCTGGAATAGTGAGCAAACAGATTGCTAAAACATCTTTACCCCAATGAGACTATGGGTTGGATGGAGAGCTTCATGGTGCTCTTGTGACCTAAACACACATGCACACACCTCGAAGCTCAGGGACCTTCCCTTTCTTCCAGAAAGTGTCCTGTGACAGAGAGGCCCTCTCTTAACTGCAAAGAAAAAAACCCAAGAGCAGTGTGAGAAGAGGTGTCCATGCCTTGTGATTTGTTTGTCCTCCATCAAATGAATTAGCTCACCCTCTTCACACTGGGCACTGTTTATCAGAAGATGCTTTCTCGGTCAGAAATGATTTCTGGTGCAATAGTAACTGCAAGCAATTACAATGTGCCTTATGGAAATAGTAGCTATAAAATAGATTTTCCTTGCCTAGAGAGGGTGAGGGAGGAAGAGAGGGAGTAAAGAATGTTCTTTCTTCCTGGTAACTAAATGGGAGCTAGGTAAACATAAAAGATGGTGTGCATTAGCCAGGCACGGTGGTGCATGCCTGTAATCCCAGCAGCTCAGGAGGCTGAGGCAGGAGGATCTCGAGTTCAAAACCAGTCTCAGCAAAAGCGAGGTGCTAAGCAACTCAGTGAGACCCTGTCTCTAAATAAAATACAAAATAGGGCTGGGGGTGTGGCTCAGTAGTTGAGTGCCCCTGAGTTCAATCCCTGGTAACCTCCCCCCCCAAAAAAAAAAAATGATTGTATGCATTGCTATTGTGTTGTTTCTTGAAGGAACATCATTGTTTTTCCTTAAGTGACACAAAATGAGTAAAGTATTTTTGAATGTCATTCTCTTCCAAAGAGATTGAAGCATGAACTTCTGTTCATGTTCTTTTTTTTTTTTTCTCCTCTTTTATTTGGCAGGGGGGTGGGGACTGGCAGGGACCAGTTCCTTAAAAGCAGGGTATTTAATATAGAATGCCATCATCTCTGTGTGTATGCTGTACTTTGATAAAGCAACTGTGGGTTCTTACCAAGCTTTTGCTTCTCTGTTCTAGATAATTTGTGCAATGGAAAATTCCACAAACACCTGCAAGACCTGTTTGCCCCACTTGTTGTTAGATATGTGGATTTGATGGAGTCCTCAATTGCACAATCCATTCACAGGGGCTTTGAGCGGGAGTCATGGGAACCAGTCAAGTAAGGAAACCTCTTTTGATACCATCGGAGTTTGGGTGCAAATGGCTAGAGAGTCATCCAGAAATGGATTGATGGTGTTACATGACATTTTCATTGTTAGCCTGAATAGAAAGCAAGCACTCTATTTATTTCCTACCATGGTTCTCTTACCTTTCTTGCCCAAATGGGGTGGGAGGAAGAGGTTGAGAAATGTTTTATGAAGTGAAACCTTTGTTTTATTGCACAAAGTTTGATAAGGATGAAGTGATATAAACCTGGCGGTGATATTTGTACTGTATATCTTCCTCAAATTGTGTTACCCCAAGCAATTAGCATTTCCCAAAGTGTGTTCCATAGGGTTAGCAAATTTTTTCTATAAAAGGCCAGATGACTAATCCTGTAATTCCAGTGGCTGGGGAGGCTGAGGCAGGAGGATCTCGAGTTCAAATTAGCCTCAGCAATTTAGTGAGGCCCTGAGCAACTCAGTGAGAGCCTGTCTCTAAATAAAATATTACAAAGGACTGGAGATGTGGCTCAGTGACTAAGCACCCCTGGGTTCAGTCCCTGGTACCAAAACAAATAAACAGAAAATGGACAGATAGTAAACATTTAGGCTTCTTGACTCACATGATCTGCATCACAACTACTCAAGTTTGCTATTGTATATGAAAATACTTATAGACGACTGTGGCTATGTTCTACTAAACTTTATATACCAAACAGGGCATAGTTTGCTATTCCTGGGTTGGGCCCTTGAGACACACCTCAAAAAAGAACTCTACAGCCAGATGACTTCAGGAAACACTACCTACCGAACTCGTCCACCCATACCCTTATCCTGAACAGCCACAAAGCGGGCTAGTTTGCCAACTCTGAGATTCTAGTTACACAGAATCTTGCTCACCTCTGATTAACCCAGAGTTTCCTTAATGTACTGACCACAGTCTGCATTTTAAAATGGATTTTTCTATCCTGCAGGAAAAAATCACAGGACATCCTGTGGGTTGAGTTTGTTCATGTTCACCACTGTCTAGCACATCGTAGGTCCCATTTGATTGTGTTTGGTAGAGTCTGTGTCACCTCCATTCCCCAGCCAAGAAGAGGGCTGTGCCCCCAGGATGCCAGAGGCTCGGCCCCAGCCTTCCCTGTCTGTAAATAGAGATCCCTGTGTGGAGAGTTTGTGGTGTGGTTTGCAAAAGTCTAGTGAAGTCTGGTTCGGGCTTTTCCCTATCAAATTTTAGGTTTTGTTTTTGTTTCCTTTTACATCTTTGGGGCATAGCAATCCATATAGAACAAAGTGGGACTGGACTGTGTCCTAGTGACCTAAAGGAAGATAAATATTCAAGAAGCTTGTTCTCAATATGGAATCTTTGACCTGTTTTTAAGTGATTTCCTAAATTAAGATTCTCCCTCTAATATTCCACTGTATATGACTGACTGACTGAGCTTTCTCTGAGCCACGAGGAATGATTTCTAGCTTGCTCTACTGACAGCAAGTTAATAGGCAGTAACTCTTTATTTGCAAATGCCAAGAAATTTAAATTTTAGCTTATCATCCTTAGGTTGATAATGGCCTCTTGACATGGCCCTATTGCCTTTTTAACTCATGAGGATGAAACTGGATCCCTTGATGGTAAGGCATTAATGAGAGGCTTCTAATTTTTTTCTTTTCTTTCTTTCTTTCTTTCTTTCTTTCTTTCTTTCTTTCTTTCTTTCTTTCTTTCTTTCTTTCTTTCTTCTTCATTCATTCATTCATTCATTCCTGCCTGCCTTTCTTTCTTTCTTTCTTTCTTTCTTTCTTTTTTTTGTGCCAGAGTTGAGCCCAGGGGTACTTAACCACTAGACACATCCCCAACCCCCTGCTTCTTTTTTTTTTTAAGACAAAGTCTCACTAAGTTGCTCAGAGCCTTGCTAAGTTGCTGCAGCTGGCTTTGAACTTGAGATTCTCCTGCCTCAGCCTCCCAAGCCACTAGGATTACAAGCGTGCACCATTGTGCCCAACACTATTTTTTTTAATCACTCACTATAATCAATACAATTCTGCTTTGGAGAATAGCTTTGAAAATAAAATAAAAAATTTAAATGAGTAATACCCCCATTTTGAAAACAGAATGGTCTTGAAATAGCATATACTTATTTGGGTTTAAATGTATAAATGCCAACAAACCTTGGAAGAAATGATCAGTACCCTTCACTGTTCCTTAAAAGGCTTAGATTTAGGACCTCATCATCCAAGGCAAGCACTTGAACAAAACTCTAGTAATTTGCAAAATCGATTTTTTAAGCAGTCCCTACCCAGGGTCTGAGAATTGTCGTGGAGCTCTGTGATAATGTCACTGAAGTCAATTTATAATCTGTTAAATTCTTCAAAAGCCAAACATATGACTGCTATTCCTTTGGAAGCATTAAATATTTTTGGTACTATCAGAAGTAAAGATAGAATTGAAATCGTTTTCACAATTGGAAGTCTTAGTCTGGGAATGTTTTGTTGGGGATATTTTTTACTGAGGAAAAGAACTGGAATTGATGGATTGATGATTTAAAGATCTGAAGCTTCATAAAGGAATCAGAGTTGTGATTTTAATCACCTGGAAATTATGCAGATGCGCGTGTATATTTTAAGGAGTCTTTGCCGTCCAAAACTGTGCTGTTGGCGAGTGAGTGTGATTTCAGTTTGTTCAATTTGTGCTAAAATTGTACTAAACAGTACGTACCTTTCAGAGGATGTGGAGAGATTTCAAAGGACCAACTAAAACACAGACTAAATTAAAATTATTTGAAGCCACACACGTTTTATTAGCTGATTTGTAAACAGAATGAGGAAGGTATGGGACGGCTTTGTAGAATGGCAGAGGATGAAGGGTAAAAATGATTTTTTTGGAATCCTTTTCATCAAGCTCACCCAAAAAACAAGAAACTGACTTGGGTAAATTTAGATTTGCTCATTCCTTTCAGTTGGGGCCCCATGATCCTCCAATACACACACACACACACACACACACACACACACACACACCAGCCTTTCTATCAAACAATTGCTATCCTCAAATAGTTCTTGTTCTCCCACTTTTCAGAAGTCATGGTTACAGGTAAAATGAGAAAGACATTGTAAAAGCTATCTTAGAAATCACCAGTGTTCAAAAACATTAAAGAAAAACAGCTCTCTGACCAGAAAATGCTACCAATGTGTTGAGTTTGCTTAAAAAAAAAAAAACAGTGTTAAAAGTATTATTTTTCCTTCCAATTTCCTCATTTCAAAATAGGGCCCTATAAATGAAAAGGGAGATAAAATTATCTGGGCTTCATGCAACCAACGTTATTTGATGGAAAGGGTAAAATGGCTAAGTCCTGTGGTCATCTTTCCCCTGAAAATCCAGCGGCTGTCTTTCCATCTCTGGGAGGAGAGAAAAGAGAGACTATATCTATTTTCATTGTGCCATATGCAGTCCTGGCTGGGATCTCTGCACATTGGTGGAAGCTGCCCCCGCAGAGCTTCTAACCACAGCTGAAGGGAGACCTCTCTGGGATGTCCATCAGGATGTGTCACAGGATCACCACCCACAGTTGGGCAGGTGGTTTGCACCCCTCCTAGCAGCGCACCAACAAACAGGTGTACAGCATTTCCACAGCTCTTTGCTGTTGGCTCATTGCTGATCGGTCATATGGCCTTGAAAGTGGACGAAATCCCAGAAAGCACCTCATCCAAAGTCTGGTCGAGTCTAGCACCTGCCCCAACCCATCCCCAGTGCCTTTTCCTGACATGTGGTCACTCAGTCTCTCCTTGAACACTCCAAGCACAGGAATCCTTGGCTTCATAGTTATAATTTTAGGTTAGGATGGATTCAAATGGTAAATCTAAATGCTGCTTCATGATCTATGCACACAGTAAAGTCTGGGTCCCTCTTTTCTCAAAATGCACTTTTTTCCTTTCTGCCTGAGATATGCATATGAAAAATCTAAAACTTAATGTTCATTTCCAGATTGCTAATGATGTCAATATTTTAATCATAAGAAATATCAGACCAGAGACAATTTAGCAACGTGTAGATGGCCTAGTGTCAAATTGACAAGGATCAGATTTGGCATGGGAACTCATGTCACTAGATGACTTTGGGCCACCAAGATCCTCCCTCAGTTGATTTTGCTGAGACTCATGCAGTCCTTTATAAAACAAGCACAGAATAACCAAGCTCTTCCAATGCTCACATTCCTTCAAATGTGCCTCTTCATATCTGTACACATCTACACATTAGATTGTCACTATCTCAGCCTGGTACAGTGGCACACGCCTGTAATCCCAGCAGCTTGGAAGGCTGAGGCAGGAGGATCATGAGTTCAAAGCCAGCCTCAGCAATAGTGAGGTCCTCAGCAACTCAGTGAGACCCTGTCTCTAAATAAAATACAAAATAGGGCTGGGGGTGTGGCTCAGTGGTCGAGTGCCCCTGAGTTCAATCTCTAGTATCCTCCCCCTCCAAAAAAAAAAAAAAAAAGATTGTCACTATCACTTTAGCAGCTAGAGCAGGGATCTGGGATATAACCTATGCTCAGTGACTCCTCATGACTAATTGGCATACTGATGAAAGAAGTTACACAGGCTGAAGATTGTAAAGATAACAATAGGAAAGTGATGAGAATAGGAAAGAAGAAAAGATGCATTCCCCTGATTGCAGAGATTTCAATCTACTTGAGCCTGGGCAACATTCACACAAGAAGAATGACTAAATACTTACCAGTGAACAAATACCATAAGGAAGAAATTGGGAGATCATAGATTAGAGGGAGCGAACTGTGAGACCATGAAGGTAATGGCTTGGAGATTAAAATTTCAAAAGGGATAGGGGTGTTGGGAAAAGAGCATGAAATAGAAACAGGGTAGGAAGCAGAGTTTGCAAAAGGAACGAGGAATGTTCTGTTTGGCCATCACGATCTTGAAAGGAGGAAACAAGCCTTGGTGATAGGCTTGAAAGGTTCCAAAATCCCATGAAGTGTGGATATTAATTCTGTAGGCATTGCATCCTCAATTGGGGGCTTTATAATCCCCAAGCTGGTGAAAATTGGCATTTTACAGAGCATAGTAAAGTAGGTTAGTCTTTTCATATAGCTTACCTTTTCTTGCCCATTCCCACAAAACTACCTTTTAGTCCCAAGTAGTGATGTTTAATGGACTTTCCCAAAAAATGAGAAGTGAAAGGATAAATTTGTGAGACACCTGTTTCTTTTACATGCAATACATAAGCAGATAAACAGTATATCTGTGGTATTAAATTCCTATGGAGAAGGAAGTTGGAGGGGGTCATGAATGTTAGTCACTATGGACTCTTGAGAAGATATCAAAGGATGTCCATGCCCCCAAAGTAGGATTAAACCTAAGAACGTTGAGAGAGTTTTGATGCCCAGTGCACCAAGACAAGACAAGATACACCGCATAGCCGGGCGCAGTGGCACAGGCCTGTGATCCCAGCGGCTCAGGAGGCTGAGGCAGGAGGATCACAAGTTCAAAGCCAGCCTCAGCAACTTAGTGAGGCCCCAAGCAACTCAGCAAGACCCTGTCTCTAAATAAAACATAAAAAGGGCTGAGGATGTGGTTGAGTGCCCCTGAGTTCAATTCCTGATGCCCCCCCAAAAAAAGATACACTGCATATATTCATGCAAAAAATGGCTCATAAGAGTAGAACATGTTCTGTATATAGTCTTGCATAGAATAAATTCCAGGAAATAAGGAATGACTCCACCTCTGGTCATTCCCATCAATAGAAATGATTAGACACACACACAGCTATAAACATTCATCCACGTGAGAGAGTAGATGAGAACTTTTTTAATCCAATGCTTCACAGATGGGAATGAAATGAAAGTCATCCTTTTTCATCAGGGTCCCCAAAATGAATGAATCTGGTTTTTAAAAAATATTTATTTAGTTGTAGATGAACATACAGTATTTTTATTTATTTCTATGTGGTGCTGAGGATTCAACCCAGTGCGTCACACATACCAGGCAAGCACTTTACCACTGAGCTACAGCCTCAGCCCCAATGAATCTGATTTTTAACATGTATCCATTTTTAGAATCGCAGTTCACACATCTTGTACTATCCGGTGACATATAAGTTATGATTCTTAACAGAGAAGCATGACTAACTGGTTCTTAGATTATTGATAAAGGGCCCTCTTTAAACATAATAATTCATTACAACCACCAACAGCTCCAGGAGCCTGATCATCGGGACTGAGTGCAACTAGAACATTCTCCCCTTTCCCATGGATAATAGTGAAATATTATGCTTGCAATTCACCTCTTTGATTATTAATACGTTTTTAATACCCAAATGAAATATTAGTAACATCATTGATACACTCTATTATTTTGCTAAGGCAGAAATATCAAGCATGTTATATCATTTTAAAAGTTGACCATTATGATATGTCCCTGAAGGAAATGTCTCTATATGAGGCCAGTGCAGGAGTGTAGCCAAACTGTCATATTTTACAAATATAATATGCTTTGATTAATATAAGTATTTTTTTTAATTTTCGTGTGCAAAATGAAGCTCACTTCTAATTTGTGTACCCACCATCCGCTAATATGTTTAAATTAAGTTGCTTTTCTGCATACATTTGTATGTTATTCATTCCTAGCTACTTTTAATTTGCTCAGAATTGACATTTTAACTTTCCAGGCTGCCATCTCTAGGATCTCCTAATTCCTTGATCATTATTCAGTGTGTGTATCATTTAATGATCACATTTGCTTATATAGGCTTACACATGTCTCAGTGGAAATTGCTAACGGATTTGTTACATGGCAGTGTTTAAGACTGAGAACCACCAGGGACTGAATTCAAAGGCAAATTCCTGAGTTAAACAGAGACACACGGAGGGAAGAGTTCCATTTTTCTTCCTCTACTTAGTACTCATATTTAGCTCACCTTCTCTAGGCCATCCCCACAAATCCACCCTTTCTTTCCAAGTAGGGATGTTTAGTGGGCTTTCCCAAAAAGGAGAAGTATAAAAGATAAATCTGGGAAACACCTGTTCCTCTGACTCAAGGAGAGGATGCCAGGTTGGCAATTTTGCCTTCTAGAGTTTTCGTTCTACAGCCAGGGCTATGTCACCCTTGTGAAAGAGTAACTTGTTTCTGGAGGGTGTCAGGCGTCCAAATGATCTACAAGGGTCCAGAATTTCTGACTTAGAAAGAGGCTTGCCCTGCTGAGCAAGCCCCCAGAGGCAGCTCCAGCCCTCCAGGAGTCCTGTTAGTCAAACAGCTTCCCCGGGGCAGAGCTTCGTTGGCAAACCCTGCTCTTCTCCTGCAAGATCCAAAACCGAGAACCTCAATTCCTTTGCCAAAGTGCTGTCAACTCCACTTAAACAGGAAGGCTCCTCTCAGATGCGGAGCTGGGCTGGGCTCTACCGTGCCAGTGACTTTGGCTGGATAGCACACCCTTAAAATGCCACTCTAGGCATTCAGTGCCAGCTTTTGGAGCAGTCCGTGACATGGACTCTCCAGAGAGAGAGGCAGTTGATTCAAGTTGAGGGGTTTGTTTTGTTTTATTTTCTCTCTTTACTCATAAAACCACCCATCCCTCTTCCATTACATTAATGATCCATCTTTGTTGAAAAAAAATGAGAAAAGGTAACATTTTTAATATTTGGAGCATTTTTTTAAACTGGGTATTGAACCCAGTGGGGTTTAACCACTAAGCCACATCCCTTGCCCTTTTTATATTATATTTTGAGACAGAGTCTCACTGAGTTCCTTTAGGGCCTTGCTAAGTTGCTGAAGCTGGCTTTGAACTTGCAATCCTCCTGCCACAGCCTCCCAAGCCATTGGGATGATAGGCATGTGCCATGGTGTCCAGCAATATTTTCTGCATTTTAAACTGATTTTAACTTTTTATAGAAAAAAATGTGTAGCTTGATTAATTTTCACACAGTGAACACATCTATTTAACAATCACTCATATAAAGAAATAAAGCATCCCCAGCCTCCCCGGTAATCCTGGTTCCTTCCCAGACATATCCCACATCCAAGTGCACCTACTATGTATGACATGAAGTCACATTTGAAATCACTTTTGGTCCAAGAATTTGATATGAGTCCTGCATTTGGGATTCTTTTTTTTTTCCCTAGGTGTCTATTTCTGTATACAAACATTTCTCCATTGTACTTTATCTTAGTTTGGGGAGGGCAGAAAGTTTGCATTTTAAGTATTCTATAAAATTACTCAGAGCTGATCCTTCTTGATACGATTTCTTCTTCTTTGCCATCAACTCTGTCACCCCGTTGCACATACTTCCCAGCTTTAGAAATAGCAGTTGGAAAGAATTCAACTTCTGCATATCACCATTTTGTGTATGTTCAAGGGGATGAGCTTTCTATCCTGTCTTGTATCTAATACATGACCCAAAAAGTGTGTCTCTATGGATAATACCTTATAAATGAGACTAAGAAAGTTAATGTGCTCCATTGTTTCTGTTTTAAATTTTTCATTTATTTTTTTGATGGACACCTACTATTTATACATACATGTGAGGTAGGAGGTGATATTTTGATTCATGTGCACCTTGGGTATCCATGAACTGGGTGGTTAGCATATCAATCCTTATAGATTTTGTTTCCTGTGATGAGTACATTCAAATTCCTCTCCTCTAATTATTTTGAGATATTAAACACATTCCTATTAGTTATACTCCCCCTACATGAACACCAGAGCTTATTCCTCTTAGCAGACTCTAAACACGACACCTGTCAATCAACCTCTCCCCTACCCCCTCCACCTGTTCCTCCGCCTTTGCTGTCCATTCTACCTAATTCACAGCAGCCCCAGCCTGGTCCGCCCACCATGCCAAGAATTAATTCCATGAACTTCAAGTTCTTAGTATGAGGCAAGTTCTCTTCTGGACTCTTTTGACAATGGATTTGGAAACAGAAGGCCCCTCCCGAAGACACTGAAACAATGTGATCATTGCTCATGGGCCCTCTGCGAGGGTCCGCCGCCCTTCTGAGCCACTCCTTGTTGATTTTTTTCTGTTTGTTTCTCCATTAATGTGCATCATTTCTCTCTGCATCCCGAGCCACATCCCAGCTGCCGTCCGTAAGCTGCTTCCTGAAGTGTGTCGCTTGAGTTCTTACTGTTGTCTTGCTGTGGACTTAGCCGATTTATTTACAACAGTCGTTGTGCTTCTGCCACATCTGCATTGTCACTGTGATGGTATTTTTTTCTTTCTGTCTGTTTCTTCCACAGGAGTTTAACCAGTAACCTACCCAATGTGAACCTACCCAATGTGAACCTTCCCAAAGTACCAAATCTACCAGTTAACATCCCTCTAGGCATCCCTCAAATGCCTACTTTTTCGGCACCGTCATGGATGGCTGCTATATATGATGCTGAGTGTGTATTCAGTTCACATTAGATCTAATTTAAATTTAAGTGATCTTGGCATGGATATGTATTGTTTATTTCTATACATCCTATATAACAGAGATGGAGATGGATAATTAGACATATTTTGCTGATCATGCAGAGACAATATTGTTTATTTCTGGCATACATCATGTTTGTAAGACGTTTGCTATATATACAGCACTAACAATTTGTCTTACGCCCACTGAACACTTGAGGACTATGTTTCACTTCCTGAATTCTTTTGCGAAAGGATTTTACCCCCCACCCTTTTTCATGCAGGTGACATGACTCTGGGGAGTTAGTCACCCCAAAATAGTCCAGGAAACCTATTGGATAGGCTGGCCAGTCATTTCTGGCCTGATCCCAGTCTTAAAAGGGAAGCACACTTCCCTAGAAGCTGAGTTTTGATTTTTTTAAAAAATAATAATAATTAGGAGTCTAAGAGACTGTTAGAGCCACAAAGCATATTTCCGGTGTCAGCAAATGGCAGAATGTAGTAACAGTTTCCGCAGGACTAAATGAAAATTTCTGAATGGATCAAGCCCTAATAATGTCAATACTATGTAAAGATTCTTTACTAGATCAAGTTACAGTAAGGCTCTTTTGAGATCTAAGTAGCAAGAAGGTCTCTAAAATTGAAAATGCGAGATTCAGACCAGGCAATATTAAATTTGGGGTAGCCACGTCATCTGTGGTCTGAGATGTAGGGTCATCCTTCATCTCTGCTAATATCAGGGTGGGATGAGGTGAGTTTTCTTGGTGCCTGGATTACTTCCTCAAGTCCAGAGGTTCATGGGAGGAAGCACTGAGTAGCCATTTCTTCTAGCTGAGGAAAGTAATCCTCTCCCCTTTCTTCCTTAGCAAGAAGATCCAGCACCCCTAAATTCTACCTCAGGGAAATTAAATTAGAACCACGTGCATGATTTAATAAGTGAAATAAGGTTTAGCAATTCTATACCCTCCTTTGATCCTTTTCTTCGACCACAGCTAATTATAGGCCAGATAAGCTTTTTCTTGAAAGAATAAATTGGCACGTTTTCAAAGGAAAGTGTTATTATCAAAGGAATGTAAAAAAAATGATCTGAAACTGGCAGTGATGTTTTGAAATCTCGAAATCACGTTCGTCAGGACGGCTGTCAGCTTTTTTTTAATGTTCATAGACTCCAGGTAGAGAACAGGGCATTACAATGGCTTCTTGCTTGGCTTCTCCAAAGCTACCTCACATTTTTAAAAACCTCTAATTGCTCTCAAGTTCACAATGAAATCATATGTTCAACAAATTAAAGCCTTCCAAAACAAAAAAAAAAAAAAGGTATTTCTCAGGAAAAAAAAATCATCTAAGAAAAACATATCATATTCATGCTAAGATGACTCTATTAAAAGTTAGATTAGGTAGCATCTGTTTAAAATTTAAAAGTAAATATCTTAGAGCTTCTCTTACCTTCTTCTCTGCATGCTCTGTGACACCGTTTTTGAAAAGATATGAATCAAGACATTGTAATAAAGCAGATAATGGTCTCCGTTCAATTAATTAAGGCATGAGTGGGAACACATTTTGGTAACTGCTTAGCAATCAAAATAATCTTGGTGCTATTGCCTTAACATTAGCAGTTTATCTTAAAAATAAAAAGAAAATATTCTTTTCCTCATGTCAAAACTTAATAATAAGCTCTTCAAAGAAAAAAAAAACCTAAGAGAATTTTCTGAAACTCTGAAACCAGATGGGTGTCAAAATGTTGTTGTAATAAATACCAATTATTGCATTCATATGTACTTAATGATTTAAAACATAAACCATGCAGTTCCAAAACGGGGCTTAGACTAGACAAAGTTGGGGTTTCTTTTTTTCCCAGGCCTAGGATGGGACAGGGGGGAAAGGCTGAACTTCCGCAAAGAGACAAAAGGCTGAACTTCCGCAGAGAGACAAAAGCATCTCTTCTGCATGATGCTTACGGCAGTATCTGAGAAGGAGGCGTGGATTCTCTATCACCCACCAGGAAATGCCTGATTCCATATCTTTTCATGATTCCAATTTCCTCCTTTTGCCACCTTTCATTTTAAGGACGTGTTTCCATGTTACCTGCTCCTACGTGTCAGATAACATCTACGTACTGACCTCAGACTGGTCTGTCCTGAAAACATTACCCTGTCGGTCCAGGCCGTAGGCTCCCTCCTGGCATGTTGGGAGTTTGCCCCGCCCCCCCCACCCCGCAGTAGCTGTGTATGCATTTATGCACTAGCTATATTTCTCTCTGAAGCATTAATTCAATGCAGCTGGCATCTGTCACAATAGAAACACCCACTCTCATCTGTTTCTATAGACGATGTCAGAACAAGTGATAATGCATGGTGTGTTGGGCATTTTATAAATTACCGTGTTAGCATTAGTGGTATGCGAGGAAGAGGGTAGGGGGGGGGCGGCCACCCCTCAGAGTTCCAAAAGGAATTGTTACCAAACAGAAAGCCAGCAAAGGGCAAGATGAGAGTGGATCATTTCCTATACACAGGCTTTCCATGGATGCCCCAGGTAAAAGTCCCTTAGTCATCATTGGACAGAAAGGAATCACCTCCCATTTCCCCATCTGTACAGAGGACTGGGTAAGACAGTATGGCCGAAAAAAAGAGCTCAGGTTCTGAGCCCTGCAGCATTGCAAATCTCTCCAGTCCACTCACCTCCCCTGCCTCGACTCCCCTCCTCCTGGGGCTGCCTGTGCAGCAGGCTGGTCTGTGAAAATTGGAATGAGAATCAAACTGAACACGAATTTTGGGTTTGGGGTACCCAGGTGTCCCCCCGTCTTGATCCCCCCCACCCAGTTTCTTTCCAGCTCTTCAAGAGAGAAAGCAGGTCCTCGCTCACCACTTTGTTAGCACTAAAACCGAAAAGTCTTGTGCAATCTCCAAGAAGCCTCCGCTCTGGAGGGCAGCTGGGGAAGTGCATGAAACCCTGAATCTTAATAACTGCATGTTGCCATGTAGTTATTATCCGTGGAAACTGACTTCTCCCCCTGGTGCGTGGCCTTCATCTGAATCATCACATGTGTTAATGTGGTTATTGAAGGAAGGCTGATTTTTACCATACGCCATTCTCCTAGTTGCTATGGAACCAACCCCTTCTTCAGACGTCTCACTGGTCTGGAGTAATTGGCAGAGCAAAGATGACTAGGTCCTGTATGGTAAAACTCAAAAGCTGCGGTGGAGATTGCCCCCACCTCCACCGCCAACACGCGTCGTTTTGTATGTGGAAGCCACTGTTTGCCTAAAGCCTCCTAGCCCCCTCCCCCCCCCCTCGGTTGTCTCTGTGTTCATTTCTACAGAGCCTGGGGCCTACTGGGTGACTCTTGTCTTCTAATTCTTGTCCTGCTAGTAATGGATCAGGCACCTCGGAAGATCTATTCTGGAAACTTGATGCCCTTCAGACCTTCATCCGGGACCTGCACTGGCCCGAGGAAGAATTTGGAAAGCATCTGGAACAGCGGCTGAAACTGATGGCAAGTGACATGATTGAGTCCTGTGTCAAAAGGTAAGCACAGGTGGCTGGATAGATCCAGCATGTCTCTTCCACTGTCCACTGGCACCAGAATGGTGTCTTCTCTTTCACTGTGTTTGGGAGTTTAATGGAGACAGTTATTGTTTATAAAAGCCAGCTGGATCGCTAACTACCCGAATCTAGCTTGTATTCACCTGCCACCCATCTGTCCCAAACCCAAAATAACTTGGCTGCCAATTTTCTCATGGTTATCAGAACCATGAAGGAAAGATACACATGTTCTTCTTTTTTTTTTTTTTTTTTGGTATCTGGAATCAAGCCTAATGGGCATTTGACTCGTGAGCCACACTCCCAGACCCCAGCCCATTTTTTAAATTTAAATGTAAATTTTTAATTTTAGAGAGACAGGGCCTCTGTAAGTTGCTGAGGCTGGTTTTGACCTTGCGATCCTCCTGCCTCAGCCTCCTGAGTCTCTAGGATCACAGGCGTGCACCACTGCACCCAGCACCACATTCATTCTTGTTCATCTCTGTATCCGCATTATCTAGCAGTGTCTGGCACACAAAAATATTTTACCTAGTAAGACTTGTTAAATACATGAATGTATGTGGCTAGATGGAGTGTTGAGAGGAAAGAAAAAGAGATGAACAAGCTGGGTATGATGGTGCACACCTGTAATCCCAGTGGCTTAGGAGGCTGAGGCAGGAAGATCGAAAGTTCAAAGCCAGGCTCAGAAACTTAGGGAGTCCCTAAGCAATACAGTGAGACCCTGTGTCTATACAAAATATAAAAATGGGCTGGGGATGTTGCTAAGTGGTTAGCGCCCCTGGGTTCAATCCCTAGTACCAAAAGAGACAGAGAGAAAGAGAGAAATGAACATACAATTCTAGAGTATCCAGTATATTTGGTACAGGTGATTTTCCAGCAAAGTGAGGCTAGACCCAGTCCTGTCAATCATTCTGTATATGTGAAGTAAGCACCTATAGTGTGATAACTATTCATTGTCTCTGCCAGAATCTGATTGGGTATCAGGAAGTGGGCAGGAGACATTAAACATACACTTTACCTTCCCACAAATTGCCCGTTTTGTCACTGTGGCTTGTAGGATTAGGGTAGGACTTGGAACACTGTACTTGAAGTTCCTAAGCCAACTGTTCCAAGAAGGTAAGGGGAAGAGAATGAGGACGACATGCAGCCATTCAACAAAAACTGAGCTCCTCCCGTAGGCCAGACACAGTGCTGAGTCCCCAGCAGGCATGTTGAAAGAAGGACCACCTCCCTTCCCCCATGGAGCATCCATAGCTGAATATCAAGTACAGACGTGAAATCTACTGACTTGACATCCTCATCATCATCACCCTGCTTGCCCCAGGCACAAGCCCCAATTCTTTTTCCAACTTATAACTGTCCCATTATTTTTCCTCATTCAAAAAAAAAAAAATCCACTACAATACAAGCTGCACAGGCTACTCCAGCTCTCCAGATGTTGTGTAGTTTAGTTGATGGATCAGTTGTGGGTGATGGGAGCAGGGTTTGCCTGAACATGCTCCGAATTCATCATCTTATATTTTGGAAGAAGAAAAGAGGAAAAGAGAAGTAATAGTAATCAAAACAGGAAACCAAAAAGGCCAAAGAACATCATGACCCCAGGTAGGTGGACAGCCTCTTGGTGGGAATTGGGGAAGAACTGTGTGCCCTGGAGAATCTGGGCAGGTGCTCAATGCTGCTTCTGAAAGCTTATAGTCCTGGTGATCCAGATCCTGGACTTTGCTTTTTTCTTCTCACTTTTAGACCCAAGGACAGGCCTATTTCTCAAACCCACAGTTTCAAATTCCACCATCTCCTACAGAATCAGTATCCATTTTAACAAAAGCCATACTTTTCTGATGGCTGAACCCATCCACCATTAAACATCTTACGGGAAAGTTCTTTACAGCCAAAAGTCCTCCCCCAATCTGTCCTAGGGGCTGAAAAGCATTCGAATTAAGACTTACCAGCTCCTGCTCTAGGTACACACAATTGTGCAAAAAGACATTTATGTCCTCTGTTGAGAAGCCAGTCCTTTATGTCCTTTGCTCAGAGAAAAGAGGACAATATGAGGATATCAAAGGTAGACAGGACTGTTTTATTCCTTATCACATTACAGTCATCTTAAACAGAGGCAGGGCATGGACCTGGTTCCGTCAAATCTTCTCACTCTCCCCAGGACCTAGAAGCATGCTAGGATTGTAGGAGTTAAGTCACCTTTTATTGGCAGAAGTTGGGCCAACGCACTTGTATGGCTCCTGGACTCCTGAATTTCCTTCAATTCAGGCCCCAGTCACAGGCGCAAAGCAGCCAAGAGCAAACGCTGGTAGAAATATCATCCCTTGACCTCCAGCTTTAGAGGAAGTCCTGGAGAAACCCTTAGGTGTTTTAACCCATAACATCTGTGTTAGAAGAACCTAGAACCACCATGTTTCTCTTTGGGACAGAATAAAATAACCCCTGCTATCGGACAGTGGAGTGAGGATATTGTTTCACAGATGTAAATATGCAATGCCAAAAAGTCAGGCAGGCACTCTTCAGGTCTGAGCTTCCAAGAAATCGAACGCATCCATCTGACAAGACATTTACAGAGCCTCAGAGCCTAGTCTGTGTCAGGTCTGAGCTGAACACAAAGCCAGCTGGGTTAAGTGAACTCTCCATGCCTGGCTTTTGGGTCCCAGAGAGCCCTCTCAGTCATATTAATTCTACATTCATCTTGGTTTTCTCACAGCCCCACACTCCAAGGGCTATGAACAGTTCTCTTGTGAAAACAGAAGACGATTACTTCATTGGAAGGGAGCGATTTAGCATTTCCATCTCTCAAATTGGGCCGGAACTGGCACACAAGCCTCGGAAGATCAGCACAGGGACCTGTCCAACTCAGTTCCCCATCAGGCCTCCTTTTTCACAAAACTAGAAGAGGATGTATTTTCAGCATAGCTTAAAATGATCATCATGATTAGAAAGCTACTTCAGTGTACTGAGTCTTTAGAAGCCAAAATACATTTATCTTTAACATGATCATATAATCTATAGGGGTGTTTGGAGGGTTGGGTTGAGTTTTTTTTTTCCCCCTTAAGAACTGGGCTTCCAACCTTAGAAATTATACTTGGCTTCTCTGCCTGCACCCGGGGTTTGATAGCAAACTGGCATCCTTTCCTGAGCTAACTAGCTGTGTGGTCTTCCTAAGCACTGTTAGAAAACTGCCACAGATCCCTCTTAAAGCAGTGCCTCCTTGGTGGCTACGTGAGCTCTGGAACCAGACAGTGAACAATGCCGATAAGGTGCCTTAGATGAAAGGGACTTTCCTAAAGCCACCAATAACCCTTGCTTTCCTTTAAAGACATGGAACAACGTGACACCGTTCCCAGAAACCTTTTAAAATATAGCTAGGCCTTTTTACAATGCTGATATCAAGAATTAGATCTCACGCTTGTAAATACCAACTAGCCACATCAGATCAGGATTTTCCTGTGAGCAATTAGCACATTGCTGGTGTCCTAACTGGATGTACATCAAAATCAGGTTACATTAGATGATACAATGCTCCAATTGTATATTGTGTGTATCTTACAAGTGAAATCGACATAACATTGTATTTTAAATCTATTGGTTTTAATGATAAAAATACATTCTTATTGAAAATAATACATTGACATTGAAAAACAAAACAAAAAATACAACAGAAATTTCCTAGTCCCACACCTTCTAATCTCACGCTCCTCCCCAAAGGTAGCCTATCTTTAACGGCTTGATCCATTTCCTTTTTTATGACCCTTTAACAAGCAAAAACTGTTTTGGTTTTTTTGGGGTGGTTTTTTTTTTCAGTCTTTAAAGCAATGCAATAAATTTGCTGGATTTCCCCCCCCCCCCCTTTCAATCTTTTTCAAAAGCAGCAAGAAAGAAAACAATAAATGTCACTTAAGATTTCTCTCCACCATGAGGTGTTGAAGATTAGAAACTGCTTTTTTGTGTTGGTTTTTTTTTAATGAAGTGATTCAAGGTAGGCCATTGCCAATGTGAGAGATCTTACGTATGCTATAATGCTATAATCGGGTTTTTGTTAATTCATTCGTTCTCCTGCAATTAGGGTTCTCCGTAGCATGTAAACTATAGACAGAAATACGCCGAGCTACAGGTGTTCCGTGGACTGCCGAGAAAGGAAGGGTGTGCGTGGCTGTCTCCATGAATAGACCCTCCTTAGATGGGGAAGTCATTTAAAAGAGAACACATGTGAAGTCATTGTCGCTTGAAACTGATTACAGCCTTCAATTTTCTTTTTTCACTGGCCTCTCAGAAAAAATGTCTCTTCCACCTGCTGCCATCTGAACACTGAATTGGTCTTTTCCTACTTTGTTTTAATAGAACCAGGATTGCATTTGAAGTTAAGCTGCAAAAAACCAGTCGATCAACAGATTTTCGAGTCCCACAGTCAATATGCACCATGTTTAATGTTATGGTTGATGCCAAAGCTCAATCAACAAAACTTTGCAGTATGGAAATGGGCCAAGAGGTAAAAAAAAAAAAAAAAAAAAAACAGATTTTTTTTTCTGTCTCCATTGATCATGTAGAAGAAAACTTCACAAATTCCTTCCATCCACTCTAATCTGATAGTTTTAGAAATATACTCGGAACATTTGTAGATTAAATTGTGGATGAGTGTTCAGTATCTGTCAAGTAAATTTCCAAGGCATGTGCTGATGAGATTGCCAGTCGCTTGGAAGTGATTCTTGGCTGGAGCCAGGGTGGTCGTAAGGTTTCTTAAAGCTAAATGACGTTTGATGACCTTATTTATTAGGCTGGTATCTCCAAAAGATCTGCGTTTGCCAGCATGCAAGTCATTTTCATGTTCGAAGTGCATGTTAGCACTTGGAACATCTGGACAGCAGGAGAGCTCTTTCTTATATCGAGCAACTCCTCGGGAATATAACTTTAGCTCTTGCTGCTAATCCAATCCCCAGCCAGCAGGTTCTGAATGTCCAAAACAATTGCAGGCTTTCAATTTTCTATAGATTCGCATGGATTGTGAATCTTCCCTGACCAAAAGTTTTCGTCCTTTGCTAAGTTTCCAACTCCAAAGTGGTATTTAAAATGTAAAGGCGAAGGAAACAGCAACTCAGGCTTGATTAGAGATATCATGATCATTTTTCTCCGATGGCCTTAAGCCAGCTAGATATTCATATACCAATTTAGAATTAATTCAGAAACATTTCTGGCAACTGTGTGTTGTTGCCAATTGGCATAAATTGCTCCTAAATCAGATCTTTCGATACCAGCCTTCCATGCTCAGAATTTTTACTAAATTATATTTGCTCCCTATTTGTTATTTATTTTCTCTTTCAGCACCTTCCATTTTTAAATGTGGGTTGGTGGTATTCTCTTTCTGGCAAGATTTTCTTCAACCTTGTATCCCCCACAAGCGTGCTTCCTTAGCCACCCCCTGCTAACTTCTTCTCCTGTCTGATTCTGAGCCTTTCGCAGGGAGTAGGTTCTAGGTCTCAGAGTCAAATGCAGAGGCCCATAGTTCTCTTTCCCAGCCCTATTTGCTGCATATGAATGATCTCCAGCCGTGGTTCTCAAATTCCGTGGGGCATCACACTTATCTAGAGAGCTTCTTAAGACTCACATTGTTGGATCCCATCTGGAGCATTTCTGCAAGGGTCTGGGGTGTGACATAAGAATCCACACTCCTGATACCGGGCCTTGCTGATCCTGTAGTTCCAGAGACCACACTTTGACAACCATTGTTTTGGAGGCTCAGTTTCCAAAATTGAGTTCACAAGAAGGACTAAGACACTTAGACTAGTCCCCTGGGGGAAGGCCTGTGTTGGATGTCCAACCACTTGGATTCTTGCCCTGGTTGCTCTGCAAACTGGAGTTGGACAAGTCAGTCTGCTACTTTAGGGCTCAGTTTCCTCATCTGTAAAATGATAGCACTATTCTAGTTTTAGCCAGCTTGTTTTTAGCTGCAGAATTTGGTTTTTCAACCCTTATGGAGACAGCCAGCCTATGAAACTAAAAATAGAGCTGCTCTGGATGAAGGGGAGAGAGAGGTGGGGAAAGAAAAGGATACCCCAGCTGGTGACTCCTCTCTACCTCTTCACCCCCACATCCCACCTGAGCTTCTCTGGGGGGCCCTCAACACTCTCAGGCTTCACAGAGCCTTGTTTCAAGAAATCTCTAAAATTCATTAAAATTCCTTTGAGCCGGGTGTGGTGGCGCATGCCTTTAATCCCTGCGGCTCTGGAAGCTGAAGCAGGAGGATCTCCAGTTCAAAGCCAGCCTCAGCAAAACTAGGCGCAAAGCAATTCAGTGAGACCCTGTTTCTAAATAAAATACAAAATAGGGCTGGGGATGTGGCTCAGGGGTTGAATTCACCTGAGTTCAATCCTTAGTACCAAAAAAAAAAAAAAAAAAAAAAAAAACCTTTCAGTTTATACTTTCCAGAATGTTGTTCCTCCTGAACTTTTTTCCCTTGGAGTTGCTGCTGCTTTTTATTTAATTGAGATATAATCCCCATAAAATTTTCCCTTTTAAAGTATATAATTCAACAGGTTCAGTATATTCACAAAGTTGAACTGCCATCACTATCATCAATTTTAGGAACATTTTCATCATTCCAGAAAGAATCCAAGTACCTATTTAGTCATCACTGTACCCCTTCCCTTCCCAGCCCAAGGTAAGCACCAGCCTACTCTGCATAGACGTGCCCATTTCTAAGGATTTTCCTATTCTGGACATTTCATAGGTGTGGCCTTGGGTGCCTGGCTTCTTTCACTTAGCATAAAGTTTGAAAAATTAATTCATGTTGTAGCTTGTATTGTTCCTTCCTACTTATGACTCCATCGAGTAGATATACCACATTTGTTTGTCTATCCATCAGCCAGTGGACATCTGAGTTGTTTCTACTTTTAGCTATTACAAATAATTCTGCTATGAAGGTTCACGTGCAGTGTTTCTGTGAACCTATGTTTTCAGCTGTCTTGGGTATATATCTAAGAAGAGAATCACTGGATCATAAGGTCAATGTGTGTGTGTGTGTGTGTGTGTGTGTGTGTGTGTGTGTGTGTGTGTGTTACTGGGAATTGAACCCAGGGGCACTCTACCACTGAGTCACATCCCCAGCCCAGAGTCTTGCTGAGTTGCTGAGGCTAATCTCAAACTTATGATCCTCCTGCTTCATCCTCCTGAATTGCTGGGATTTCAGGCATTTGCCACTGTTCCCAGCCTGTTTAACTTTTTAAGGAAGAGCCAAACTGTTTTCTAAAGTGGCTTTACCATTTTATATTCTCACAAGTGATGTACATACAAGAAATCCAAATTTTCTACATGATTTTTTTTGGTACCAGGAATTGAACTCGGGGGCACTCTACCACTGAGCCACCTCCCCAGCCCTATTTTGTATTTTATTTAGAGACAGGGTCTCACTGAATTACTTAGGGCCTTGCTTTTGCTGAGGCTGACTTTGAACTGGCGATCCTCCTGCCTTAGCCTCCTGAGCACTGGGATTACAGGTGTGTGCCACTGTGCCCGGCTCCACATCTTAGTAAATACAGCCATCTTGCTGTATGTTTCATGGTGTCTCTTGTAGTTTTGACTTTCAGCACTATTTGATATCTTTACACTTGTTTATGGGTCATTTGTTTATTTTCTTTGAAGAAATGACTGACTATTTGTAGTCTTTGCCAAATATTTAAACTGGGTTTTTTTTAATGTTGAGTGACTGGAGTTCTTTATGTATTTTGGACACTAGACCATTATGTACATGATTTACAACTATTTTCTCCCATTCTGTGGATTTTTTTCCACTTTCTTAGTAGCTCCCTTTAAAGCAAAAAATAAAAAGGGGGAAAGTTTTTTTTAAGTTGAATGAAGTCTTATATATATATTTCCCTTTGGAGCTTTTTAGGGTGGGCATCTTAATTGCATTTCACATGGATGACACTATCCCAGGGTAGAAGAGGCTTGATACAGTAAAACTGGCCTTCCGTTCTGCTCCAGTGGCTGCTTCAGACCCTGCCCAGGCTGATTTAATTATGGCCTTATTTAAGGAGTTCCCACATATCTGGCCAGATGGCAAAACAATTCTTCCAAACAAATCAAGTGACTTTGATCTGAACTCTTTTTCTTTTTGCATTGGGGGCTTGGAAAGAGCAGTAGGTATAGGAGATTGTTTAAGATCCACTGAGAATCTGGTGAAAGTTAAGGAGCCACTTCTCAAGAAAGCAACTCTTACACACAGTGTTGCCATGCCAATTTCAGGATAGCTATGACCCTCCAGAGACCAAACCACAGATCCTGGTGAGAGATATCTAATAAGAAATAAGAAGTCACCCTTTCTTTCATTTTTACCACTAATCACATCTGTGTTAAAGTTGAATGACCTTGGCTTAACCTTGGAATCTGGTTTTCTAGAAGAACAAATTGTCTAGTGGTTTCATCACTTTGTCCTATGAACCCTCATCTTAATTACCAAATGCATGAACTTGAGAAAGCTGTTCACTCTGGTGACCTACTGCCACTGTCAAATGAAAGATACAGCAGGTGCCAGGCCTGGTGGTAAATGGCTATCATCCCAGCAACTTAGGAGGCTGAGGCAGGAGGATCTCAAGTTTTAGGCCAGCCTCAGTAACTTAGTGAGGCCCTAAGAAACTTAGGGAGACCCTTTCTCAAAATGAAAAAATAAAAATCGATGGGGTGGGCATTTTACATTTTAATGGAAAAATAAATATTTAAGATGGAAAAGTATGGTTAATAAATGTCACAGCAGCTGCCTTTAGATGAGACATTATTCCCATGCGGAAATTCAGGAAGGGATCTTAAAATTGGAGATTACATCACCTTGACAGCTTTTAGTTGTGGAGGGAGACGGAATCTGGGTGGTGGTGATCAAAAACTAGATCTCTAATATGGACTTACTCTCCGCACTCACAAAATACAAGCTACTTAAAAAATTTTAGGCCAATCTCATTTCTCAAAATGAAAACATTAAAATGTAGCTCAGTGATAGAGCACCCCTGGGTTAAATTCCCAATAACCCCCCCAAAATTGGGGTACATATTAACTTCTGGATGTAAGACTAGAAAGTTGTCTTGGGTTTAGCCAAATAGGAACATTCCAATGCCTCTTTATGGACATTGTTCTATTTGATACTGTAGAAAGGATTACATGTATTTTCCCCCAAGCTACTCAATGTTTTTTAATGAAAACAATAACTGAGGCTTTTCTCAGTTTTTTTTTTTTTGTTGTTGTTGTTCCAATATAATACAGAGAAAGAGATAGAGAAAGGGAGAGAGAGAGACCGACTACATGTTTTCATTAAAGGTCCATCCAATACTGCATTATAATCAATGGCTCTTATCCAAAGGATATGGTTTTTCATAGCCATATTATAAAGACCTACCGTGATATTTCTCCTGAGTATAAAGGAATCAGAGATACTTAAATGACCAGCTTGTGGGAGCAAGGTCCCTTCTGAGCTTAGAAAGCCAAGCATCTGAGAATACACAGGAGGAAACCAGAAGAGATTGTACTTCCTCCGAGTGATTTGGAGCCATAGCTGTGACTTTGAGTAGACCTTCGATGGAAATCCCATGAAAATGGTCTTTCCTCCTTTCCTCATTTTACAGAATGGAGATATTCATCTCCAAAGTAAAAATGATTTGTTAAAACCAGTTGACCAAGGATGACTGAAAACATCCTAAAATCAGGATAAGAATAGCTGAAAAACCCATTTTTTTAAGTAGCTTGTATTTTGTGAGTGCTGGAGAGGAATCCCATATTAGAGATCTAGTTTTTGATCCTGGATTCCACCACCCAGATTCCGTCTCCCTCCACTACTAGAAGCTGTCAAGGTGATGTAATCTCCAATTTTAAGATCCCTTCCTGAATTTCCGCATGGGGATAATGTCTCATCTAAAGGCAGCTGCTGTGACATTTGTTAACCATACTTTTCCATCTTAAATATTTATTTTTCCATTAAAATTTGTGAAGTACCAATAGAGAGGAAATTGTGTATTAAATAGTTTCTCACTTGGTCTAGTGTGTTTTCGTCTCGTTTCCAAGGTCAGATGGTCTTAACAGAAAGACAACATACACACAATCTGTTCCATGACAAGGCAAAATGTGCAGCGCAGGAAGTCAAGTGGAATGTTTTTCACGTCGTGATTGTGAATTTGCAGCAACTTAGCCTGTCGGAAGCAAAAGTGAACTCCGCAAACTTTCCACGCCATTGGAAATTTGTAGTTCCTTTGATAGCTCCCGCCATGATGGAGGGCCCCAGGGTAGAATTCAGGGTTATAGTAAAGTGAATCCAAGAAGGCTAGCAGAGACAGCTGGGAAATGGGGAAATGGAACTGGTGTGGTGTGCACACCTGTCATCCCAGCAGCTCAGGAGGCTGAGGCAGGAGGATCAAAGGAGTTCAAAGCCAGCCTCAGCAACTTAGCAAGGTACTAAGCAACTCAGCGAGACCTGTCTCTAAATAAAATATAAAAAGGACTGGGGATGTGGCTCAGTGGTTAAGCATCCTAGATTTAATCCCCTGAACCCCATACCAAATAAACAAGGCGGGCGGGCAGAATGGGAAAGAGGCTTCTATCAGAATGCAGATAGAACTGGACAATCAAATTACAAGGGTTTGGTGACAAGAGAATCTGGTAGCAGTGATGGTAACTAGAAGATGCCTTTATGCTAGAACTGTGTATCTCCCCAGAAAGAGCAGACTGAAGGCAGAGTCCTGTTGCTTCAGAAAAGCAAACCAGCCAAACAAGTCTCATATATCATAAAAAAATCTGGCAAAGGGGATTCATGCATTTTGTAATCGCTCCAAAAGGAATAGGAGCTGTTTTGATATTTATCCCTTTGCTACTTGATTAGCAAAGTAATTAATACCCTGGCCTACTATCTTCCCAAAGTAGATTTTACTTTAATTAAAATATAATTTGCATACAATAAAGTGTATAGATTTTAGATGAGTTTTGAGACGTGTGCCAACCCATGTAACCACCATGCTGACTAGGAGTGGTTGGACCTCAGTAATGACACTGTCACACAGCACTTGGAAGTTTCTAAACCAGATTCCCATATATGGCTTGGTGACTTGATTAGGTGAATCTGATTTCTACATTCATAGCAGTGATGATTCTAGTTCTGTAGCAGAGATAATAAAATAGACCCAGCAGTAATTGCCCTGTTCAAGTTTCCACTGGAAGTAAGAGACAGAATACTCAGATCAGGACACTTCTCAAGCAGGAAAATGAAAGGAAGGAAAGAAGGTAGGTTCATTATAACAGGAGAAAAGTGAAGAGCATAATATCTGTAAAGATCAAGTTTGGCATGGAAAAAAATCGAAGATAGGAGAGGTTCCCATAATCACAGTGTCCCCAACCTGCCTCCATATGAAAGGACTTGAGGTCCCCCCAGCTCCTGAACAGAAAGCATGATTCTCTTGGCTAAAAGAATGACATCATTAACTCCTCACACCAAGACCTGTAATCTTTCTCTTTGTATTTATCCCTTCAGCCAAGTTTCTCAAGAGAATATTTTGATTCTCAATGATGTTCTTTGCTTGGTTAGAAACCCCTCAGTTAGTATTTCATAATGTATCATTTTGCACACAGCTAGCTTCTCTGGCTTACTTTAAATCCCATAATTAATTTAATAAATGTGACTCATTTCTAGCAATGCAAAGAAAACCTAGCAGAGTGAAGCAGTCACATGGGGAAGGAAAGTCAAGATGTGATTCTGGATCTTATCTCAAAGACCTAAAAATGAATTTGGAGCCCCGTCAATATTCCTGAATTCTTTTGCTCCTGACATCTTTCTTTGTGTTTCTCGCACAGAATTCTGCAGATCAGTTTTCTGCATTTAGCTTCAGGTTTATGCTACTGACAAGTAAATCCTTTCTTGAATCTAGCAATCGAGCCACCTCAGTTCTGATTCACCAAGACTGTGCAAACAGGGTTTGGGATTTGGTTTTTCCTCTAATCAACTAAAACGAGGAGGAGGGTGATACATGATAAGATCCTCTCACCCCATCAGCTATTCAGTGACAAACGGAACAAATAATAACTTTTGAGCTGAAATTACGGTTGACAATATGTTTTCACATCTAGAACCTCACTAGGTCTTCAAAACAGACCTATGTGTTGAAGAACCTGAGTACCAGGAAAGGGTTTGGGCACTGTATTTTTTGAATAATAGGACAGACTGGCTAAGAATCTTTCTTCTTATATTTTTTTTTATTCTTGATAGGTTGGCACATACTGTACATGTTTACAGGGCACGTGGGGAATTTTGATAGGAATATACACCATGTAATGATCAAATCTGGGTATTTAACATAGCCCCTGCCTTAAGTGTGTGTGTGTGTGTGTGTGTGTGTGTGTGTGTGTGTGTGTGTGTGTGTGATGGGAACATTCAAAATCTTCTCTTCTATTTTGAAATACAGATCTAAAAATCTAGGTACAGTGTCTTCTCATTCCCATTCCAAAAATCATAAGAAGAGGGACTCCCTCCTCATATTGGTCCTAGGTCATGATATTATCTGTTTTGCTTTGTTTTTTACAGATAAGGAAACTGAGCTAGATTTTTGTAGGAAACGTGACTTCTCAACTTGGCACTGGGACTTTATCCAAGTCTTCCAATGACAAAAAGACTCACATATCTTTATTCATTCTCAGTGATTCTGACTGCCAGTTATTAGAATATCAAATCCCATTCCTATGGTTTATTATCTGTATGTTTTCATAGCTTCCTTTTTTTAATTTTGGATGGTTTATCTAATTATTTTTTATTTTTTCATATGTCCTTCTTGTCCTAATTTTCATTTGCATTGTTCCTTTGTTTTTTTTCTGTTCCTAATTAATCATCCTCTGAAAGTTTGCTAAAGAGTGGGTAAGTGTGTTTTCCTTTCCAAATAGCAATGTTTTGCATTGTTTCTTTTTTGTGTGTGTTAAGGAAAGACAGAATAATTGAAATGGATAGAAAATTGATCTAATAAATGTCAAGGAGCTGGCATCTCATATTTTGCATTGAAATCGCTTTTCCTTTTTCCCTGGCATGTATGGCAGATTTTTTTTGTTGTTATTTGTGTGGGGGTTTGTTTTCCCATTGCTATTTAAATTTAATCGACAGCCACAGTTAGAGAAATTGAAAAAATTCAGCCACTGTCTCAGAAGTTCTCGGTCTGGATCTGCCTAGGCTTGAATGGAGGAAATGGGTCACTTGCCATAGAGTTCACTGTTACGTTGCCAGGACACAGATTCCACATCTGTAGATAAAAGTGGGCAGCTCCGTGGCATGAACCCAAATCACCTGAAGGTTTCAGAACAATTTTTGCAAAACCAGTGTGTTGGTCAAATTCCCTTTGGATGGATCCAGTTCTATAAGCCACAATCTCCCCTGACCCCAGCAGTTTCCCAAAGATAATTTTCATCTCCTTTATTAGATTATTGTGGCATCTGGCTTTGGAAAATCCAGATCCACACACTGTCAGGCTGTTAAGCCACCCATGCACGTTATTGGTAAATCTGTGTGTGTGTGTGTCTACATATATCAGAGACATCTAAAGCCCTGGGTGAAATATAATGAGCCTGGTCATCTTTTAAAGAGTTTCAGATCTCTCTCCATTAAAGACTTGGAGTGAGAATCTTATAGATGCTCCTGGAACTATGGAAGTAAACTGGGTTTGCAGGCCAGGCTTTATTTATAAATTGTGTGGTCTAAAATTACCAGTGGCCAGGCTCAGGGGGCACACAGCTGTAAGACCAGGGGCTCAGGAGGCTGAGGCAGGAGGATCAAGAGGTCAAAGCCAGCCTCAGCAATTTAGACAGGCCTTAAGCAACTCCGTGAGACCCTATCTCTAAATAAAATACAAAATAGGTCTGGGGATGTGGTTCAGTGATTGAGTGCCTCTGGGTTTAATTCTCTATATAAATAAATAATTATTTTTATATATATTATTATATTACATACATTATATATACATATATACATATATATTATACATATATACACGTATATTATTATATATATATATATATTACAGTGGATGTTATGCCATCCCAAACATGCTAATTTTTTTTTCTGTGTTCCTTAGCATCAATACCATTCAAAAATAGACGAACTAATCGAAGAAACGGTTAAAGAAATGATAACACTCTTGGTGGCAAAGGTAATCAGCCTCTGGTGAAATGCTTCCTTATAATCAGGCTTTGTTCATAGCTTCATTTCCATTAAAATGTAGCACATTAAATAAATTTTAAAAAAAAAGTTGAACCGGAGATTTGTATCTCTCAGGAAACAAGATTGCACACCACCCAGCCGCAGCTCCAAATGATTTTCCGATGATTGCAAGCCGAGTGAAGATAAATTGATCAAGTGGCATATGTTAACTTAATAAGAATTTGTCCCCAAACGTTGCATGAGGTTATACGGGAAATGTTTGTTTTTTCAGCCCTGACAAAGTTAGATTTTTAAACACAGAAAGTTAAACGGTAATAAGGAATTCTGCCATCACGAAAACCCCTTTTTCTCTAGTTTCACATTCAGTGAGAGTCATAATAAAACATAAAAGTCAGATAAAGCTATTTCAGTCACCCTCATGAATTATAGAATTTTAACTAAGTAATACTGAATGGGAAGACATTTATATTTGCCAGTGCTAAACTTCTGTTTCCCCCAAATTACTGATAAAAGACAAATAAAAATAGATTGGATTAAATGTAGTGCTAATATGTAACGTAAAAACGGCTTTGCGCAGTTTTGGATTTTGAAAAGTGCATTTAATATTATCGCACGCTATGCGCAACGCAATAATATTTTGTCACTTTGCACTTCTGTAACCCTCTATATTTGCAATCACATAATAATGAAGAGAAAGCCGGATAAGTCAAATATTTCTGTGTAGAGGCAGAGCCTCTTCTTTTCTCCGAAGGTGGGAATCAAGTCATAGAATTCCCAAATGAGCCGAGGACTCAGCCCCAGTCTCTACGTGGTAGAAAAATATTGTTCTTTGTCATGAACAATTATGGTTTAAAATAATGATTTCTTTTTCTCTTCTGCTGTTTTTTTTTTTTTTTTTACTAGTTCGTTACTATCTTGGAAGGAGTCCTGGCAAAATTATCCAGATATGACGAAGGGACTTTGTTTTCTTCTTTTCTGTCATTTACCGTAAGTCAAGAGCTTCTTCCTTTCCTGGGTTTTGTTTTAGTTGGGGTTGGAGTTTGCAGGTGGGGTGCGGCTGTGCTTCTTATTTTGGGGGATGTCCATGTGTGTTAATTGAGATAAATTATTGATATGTAATATTAACATAAAGAGAATGATCAGGATGTTTCCTAATGGCAGGTAATCCAACATCATTGCTATTTCTTTTTCTTTTTTCTTTTTTTTTTTTATTTTTTTTATTTTGTTGTTGTTACCAGGGATTGTACCTGGGGGCACTGAGCCACTGAGCCACCTCCCCAGCCCTTTTTCATATTTTATTTAGAGATAGGGTCTCACTGAATTGCTTAAGGCCTCACTATATTGCTGAGACTGGCTTTGAATTCTCTACCCTCCTGCCTCGGCCTTCTGAGGTACTGGGATTACAGGTGTGTGCTACCACATCTGGCTCATTGTTGCTATTTCATTTGTGAGTGCACAATATGTGTATGAACACACACACACATCCCTCTATACGTCTGCATCCAAAGAGTTGCCCGACAACACCTGCCTTAGCTATCTCTGGCAAATCACTTTGTGTGGGCCACAGTTTCCTTACCTGTAAATGAGGAAAATTCCCTTTAGAGATTGTACTTGGAAGAGCTGAAGGTCTCACAGTGCTGCAAATAGTTTTATGTGGTCCTTCCCATATCAGGAATGCTTTCCTTGACTGGATTCATTTGCATGTGAACACCAAGAGGCTTCATGAAGCAGTCTGCCTTTCAGGATAGACCTGCCTGGGCTCACAGCCACGCGCTGCCTGACAGAGCCTCAGTGGTCTCTGCAGACGGGACATGTGTGTGCCGACTCTGGGTGGTTTCATGTATTCATACCTGCCCGGGACTGGGAACCATTTGCATTCACAACCTCTAGAGCAGATGACTAGGGCCTTTATAATGTCGAGAGGTTCCAATTCTGTGCCAGAATTGGGCTTAAGCAAATTTGAATAGAAAAGGCAACGTATGTCCTGTAGACAGGAGATCACTGGAGCAGGCCACTGGAAAGGCTGCTTCAGGGACCCAGTTCTCCACTCTTCCTGCTATCGGGCAGATAGTGCAGCTGCTTGTACCCCTCTCATTTTTGATAGCAGGATTTGGCTGGCTCTGAGATATTATAAGACAGACAATCAACTTAGGACCCCCTGTCTGTGAGTCTTTAATTCAGTCTGATTGTCAGAAGGATCTCCCAGATGGGTATTGAATGCAAGAAAAAGCCCATTACAAGGTAGTAGACAGCATATCACCATCTTTGGAAACTAACACCAATTCCATTACCAATATTAACCAACTGTGTGATCTTGAGCAAGTGTCTCACTCTCTCTGAGCCTGTCATCTGTAAGGGAGTAAGGGGAGGATAGGATCTATAGTCCCAGCTTATAATAGAGCTTATTAAATAGCAGCTATTATTAACAGCAGGTAACTAATATGGTTATTATAATATGCATATAACCTCCAAATATACCCTATTTTGCTCTTTCACCAGCCCATACTTTAATCTTCTAGGAATTAAAAAAAAAATGTTGGCAGAAAACAATTAAAAGTTTCTAGACAGCATCCAGTGACAAACTTATCTTGATGTGCAACCCTGACCTTCTCAGACATAAGGACTAGATTCAGTCCCAGGAGTGTGAGGACCCGATCCCTGGAGTTTATTGGTGAAGATGGGGTAGGACAGAGAGAGTGACAATAGAAATTCCATCCAATTTCATTCTGCAGAACCAACTTTAATGTGTCACAGCTAAAAGGAAACCTAGCCATCACACTCCTTTGACAAAGAAATGAAGGCCCCGGGAGGGGGAGTAATTTTTCTGAGGTCACACAGCAGTGGGCACAATGGGGACAGGAGCCCATGTCTCCTGCCAGCTTTCCCCCCTCCAGTGAACAGCTTCCTGGAGAGAGTGGGATTCAGCTGGCAATTGCCTGGCAATAGGAGGCAGATGGGCAAAAGAGTGGGGAAGATTCATAAAGAAGGATTCAGGGCACACGAGTGGGAAATATTAGACAATGTTTCATTTCTGGATGAAATCGTAGAAATGGAGAAAAGGGATCCAATAAATGCAACATTTGTGGAAAATGTCACCTTGATCCCTACCAGAGACATGGCTTTTTCTTGAATCTTCCTTTTGGGCAAATGTATTTACTGCCCTAAAATTGAACCCAGTGAAACCTGGAAAATTCCTCTGGTCTTTATGGTCCCCTCTGTCAATCCTCCAAGGGCCCCATCCTCATTTCAGACTTAGCAAGAGGACAGCTGGAAGGTGGTCCAGCAGCAGGGGGACGCAGGACAGTCTCCCGGGAGGTTTAGAGACAAAGACCCGGAGTGGCCTCTGCCGGAGTTCTCGGTCTCAAAGTCCCATCCCCTCCTCTCCCTTTCTCTGAGTCATTTTGCAGTCTCGCAGCCTGCCTAGCGAAGGCTCGGTAATGCCGAACACTTGGGTGCCTATTGCTGGGCCTGTAACTTCCCTTCTTAGTGACACTCCTCCCCCACACTTGGCCACCTCGGGGCCAAAAGCACCCACTTCTCATTTGCAGCCTATGTTCTCATCTCCTGCCAGGATTCCAGTATTAGAGAAGGCGAGCTGTGCTCAGAGGTGGCACATGGATTCTGAGCTCCTGCCCAAATTTCAGGGGGCCTTTCAAGGTTGCCCACAGCCCAGTTGGGTTGACTTCCCAGGAGCAGAGTGGAGGTCAGCAGGACGGGGGAAGAAGGAGCAGGTATCGCAGAAAGAATCTGAAACCCACGCAAGAACCAGCGAGGGGTCCTAGGACCCTGGACCAGCGCCGCAGAGACGCTGCGCACCTGCCCACCCACAGTGGGCATGATGCCCTTAATCTCGCTCCCATCTCTGATGCCATTCTTCAAGGATTACTGTGCACTTACCACGTCCCCACCTCAGCAGGCCTGCCAAGTATGAGCCATGTGCTCTGCCCCCCAGAAAGCTGACGCGCATCGACAAATATGCCACCCATTCCCCCTCTTTCTCCTGCTGAGCGCCTCCTTTCCTGGGCGGGCTTGATTTCATGGTCCAAGCCAGACATTTTGGAAAACGTCTGCAGTGGCACCGAGCAGGCAGGAATATTTATTTCTCGTCTCCATCTGCATTGCTTCCTCTCTTGGAGAGGAGTTGGGGGAGGAGGGAGGATGAGATGTGGCTTCCTCGTGCCAGCCCGAGAAGCGCCCAAGCGCACCCTCCTCTCCTCCCTCCGCAGTCTCGGCAGTGGTAGCAGTCTGGGATTTATGGAGGCAGGCGCCTCTCGAACTTTTCAAAGATCAGCCCAGTTGGAAGATGCGATTAGCAAGTATCCGCCCATTTCCGTTGAGTGCAAGATGTGCTTTTGTGTGGGAAGCTCGTTTGGAAAGGTCTGAGTCTTGTGGATAGCCTTGCGCTGTTCTTTTAGGAAGCCAAGAAGGGGGGCGAGCAGGTGCGCAGGTAGCTCTCCCAGAAAGTTCAAACGCTTTCCTCCGTCCTGGCCCAGGCATGAACCAATCAACCAGTTCTGGGATTCACTCACTCACTCACTCATTCATTCATTCATTCAATCAATCGATCATTCACCAGAACACCTTTGTGTCAGGTACCGTGCTAGGCGCTGGGCACAGAGCAATGGGCAGAAAAGATGTTCTCAGTCCTATTAGAGCTTGTATTTAGTAAAGGAGACAGGCAAAAGACAAGAAAAGGATCAAATGGAGGGAAGCATGGGCGAAGGATCTAAGCTGGAGGGCAAGAGAGAGTGGGAAGGGACATGACTTGGTTTAGGAGAATCGTCCAGTATCCCTCCTTTGAGGAGTCCTGAGCTTTAGGAGCCAACCATGGATAAAGAAAAAGGGAGAGGTAGGGTGGCACATGCCTGTAATTCCAGCAGCTCTGGAGGCTGAGGCAGGAGGATCACAATTCAAATCCAGCCTTAGCAAAAGTGAGATGCTAAGCAACTAAGTGAGACCCTGTCTCTAAATAAAATACAAAATAATGCTGAGATGTTGCCCAGTGGTCAGTGCCCCTGAGTTCAATCCCTGGTGTGCCAAAAAAGAGAGAGAGAAAGGGAGAATCTTCAAGAAAGAGCAGCAGCTGTGGCCTCCAGGAGGCAGGCAGGCAGGGAGCATTTTCACAGGATATTTTGCAGGTCACAAAGGGTGTTGGGGGTGGAGACCCCAGCAGAGAGGGCAAAGTTGAAAGACCCAAAAGCTATGATTTATTGAAGAGTTCCAGGGAGTCAAATGAAGACCTAGAGTAAGTCAAGAAAGACAGCCTGAAATAGGGAGACCCAGAAGGGAACCCAGCCCTGCCTCTTATTATGGAGCTGGGTGACCTGGAAGAAAGGACATCTCCTTGGCTTATGATTTCCTTCATGGATAGACGCTGACAGATTAGATGAGTTGGGAAGTCTAAAATAACTACAAGAGTACAGCTCCCATTGCTTAAGTACTTGCTAGGAGCCTGGCACACAGCTAAGTGCTTTAAATGTACATCTTCTGTGGAATCCTCAGAACAATTCCATTCCAACAGTGCTCCTTGGCAAAGAGGAAGCTGAGGCTCAGAGAGGCTAAGCCGCCCAGCTCCTTCCACTCAGCTGCGGAACTTCCTCCACAGAGGGATGAAGATGGAACAGCTGTGTTAGCTGTTCACAGCCCTTAGAAGTGAGCTAGGATCTCCCATCAAGCAAATCCATTCCAGGTGGTCACAAACATCACATAAAAGACACTCAGGACCCATTTTAGGACTGTCAGGAGACCAAAACCTACATTATAGCCAATCTTTATTTTTTTTTTGGGGGGGGGGGAGAGGTACCAGGGATTGAATCCAGGGGCACTCGACCACTGAGCCACACCCCCAGCCCTCTTTTGTATTTTATTTAGAGACAGGGTCTCACTGAGTTGCTTAGCACCTTGCTTTTGCTGAGGCTGGCTTTGAACTCACAATCCTCCTGCCTTAGCCTCCTGACCACTGGGATGACAGGCGTGTGCCACCGCACCTGGCTCAATCTTAAATCTCAAGTTCTCGTTCACCTTTTTTTCCCCTTTTGCCAGCATTAGAGATGCTTTGTCACTTAGGAATTTTAAAAAGTAGACCTGCTCCTCCTCACTAGAATCAGTAACAAAGGCTGGATTTGTTGTAAATCAACAGCATTGGCTGCTGAAGTCCAGAGACCTTGATGTCATACCTTCCAACAAGACTGTCACCTCCATCGATGTCAGCACAGGATCAAAGGAGTCCCCCTCTGTCCCCAGAACATGCTGATCAGGAAGCCTATGTGGGGTCGAGAGCAGCATGGGTGTTTTTCTCAGATGGTGTTTCACTGGGCTTTGTCTTTGGGGAGTGTCCAGAGTAGGAGATAAGGCTTTGTACAGTGTGGACTGGCAGTGGGTGACAAAGACAGAGAAGGGCTGGTCCACCCTCCAGAAATAACTTCATCAAATTATCAGCCACTGTATTCATGTTGTTCTGGTTGGTTGCTGGTCTATTTCAGACTGGAGGTGCCTGCCTGAGACACTGTACTCAACATTGCACTCATGGCTGGCATTTATGGGCTACTGTGCTAAGGGATGAACATGCATTTTCTCTCTTCAGTTTCAGCCACTCTGTGCAATAGGTTCCATAATGTTCCCCACTTTCCAGATGAGAGATGTTGAGTAATGCATCCGAAGTCACACAGCTACTAAGAAATTGACCCGATTATATTATTATATTGTATATATGTATGAGACCATCATAACCAATTTTTTGCTTATGTATATTTTTATTGGTGTATTATAATTGACCTAGTTGTTCAGCACCTCACCGTCTGAGTGAAATATTGTGTCTGTCTTATGTTTGCTTTGAAAGACATTCTGTTGTCTGCAAATTATAATAAAATTATAATACACCAATAAAAATATATATAAGCAAAAAAAAAAAGACTTCACCCTAAATGTTCTCCTCTATTATGGCTGGAATGATATTCCCCATAAATGCATGGAAACTCATAGATGTGGTCTATTAGTAACTCTTCCCTAGACGGTCCACTACCTGCTATCATTCCTCAGGGAAGGAATTATCTCTTTTTCAAATCTGACCATCAAAATTATTTTATAAGTAATTTATCCACCAGCCAGCCAGTTGTGCAATAACACCAAAGTAATGGACTCACAATATTCTCCACTTCCTTCAGCCCTTTCACCAATCTTCTGTTTTATATTAGCCCGTTGGCCCATGCATGTTTAATGAGTGCCTACTATTTGCTAGATACGGGGGGCTTAGCAATAAATAAGGGAGACAATGCCTCTTATTTACATTTGAGAGAGAGAGAGAGCTGTTTCCAACAAGATTTGTAAGTGTGATGATATTCGAGAGACAGAGAGAAGTAGCCATTGCAATGGGAATGTAGACCAAAAGGGACCCAATCTCATCTGGGAGGCCACTGAAGGAAATGGCATGGAAGCCGAGACCCACAGGATCAGTAGAATTTTGCCTATCAAAGAAGGAAACTCAAGAGTATCCCAAGGGACCAAAGCCTAGAGAAGAAAGGGAAGGCCTAGTACATTCTGGGAACTCAAAGTGCCTTGGGACCCAAGAACAGGCCACAGCAGAAGGGAAATGTCAGCCATGAGGTTCAAGAGCTACGCGGGACCCTGCTCAGGAAGGAGCTTGCCTATGGTGTGGGATTGAAGGGATTCAAGCAGTAATATTACCAAAATTGATTCCACTGGAGAAGTTCTGAGAGGTCACAGAGAAACTCGCTCCCCAGGATAAGCCAGGACCAGCTTGTGGTCTTCTGATGCTGAAGCTATGAGCCACCATTGGAAGGTGGCTGGGGAGTCACCATGTTTTTCTTCTAATACACTCTGTTCACGGTGGACCCACCAAAACCCCATGCTCTAGAAAGTAGAGCCATCCAACACTGATCTCCAGTGTCTGGTAGTGATTTCTTTCATCGGCCACTCTCCAGTGTTGTAGGATTTGACATTCACTTTGGGTCTGTGACAGATCGTTTTATCACCTAATAGGACACCCTCATTTCCAGTGGCTTCCTTGAAAATGCACTTGACAATTATCACACCTGCTGTCCAGAGCCACCCCGCAGGAACCTCCCCGAAGAAAAAGATACACATCCAAAGTTGACCATTCCCTTCATACTCTTTTGCAGACAACAGAATGTCTTTCAAAGCAAACATAAGATAGACACAGTATTTCACTCAGACGGTGAGGTGCTGAACAACCAGGTCACAGAAGTGCCAGCCATGAGAGAAAGACCTAATGAAGACCTACGTCACTTCAAACAGGCAATAATTGTTGCGAAATTAAAAGTTAGAGATTCTGCCCTGATTCTGACCCACAGGCAGTGGGAAGCTTATCACCATAAAGTTAGAGAGAGAAAGAGGCGGGGGCAGGGGAGGTGAGTAATAGTGAAAACCAGACCTTTGGAAAGGTGAGCAGGTAACTAGCCATTTCAGAGCCTCAGTTTCCTCATCTGTCAAGTGGGAATGCTGCTACTTCTGAGCCATTAGGATCGATGGACACTATAGGCCTTGCATGACATCAAATAGTAATGAGCATTCAATGCATGTTTATTGAGTGCCTACTATGTGCTCTAAACTGGGGGCTTAGTAATAAACGTTATGTGCTACAGTTAGAATTCAAAAAGAAAACAGTAGCTGTTCTGTAAAGAGCCATTCTAAACCTGACCATTAAGTTTCTCAAAACTATAAGAGAGTTACATAACCCATCATAACCCCATGCTCTTTTTCTTTTCTGTTTTTTTTTTTTTTTTTTGAACCCAGGGTCACTTAACCACTGAGCCACATCCCCAGCCCTTTTTATTTTATTTAGAATCAGGGTCTCGATAAGTTTCTTAGGGCCTCCCTAAGTTGCTGAGGCTGGCTTTGAACTCGTGATCCTCCTGCCTCAGCCTCCCGAGCTGCTGGAATGACAGGCATGTGCCATCATACCCAGCTACTCCATGCTTTTAATGAAGCACGTTCTCAACTGTTTAGCTTTAACATACCAGTTGTTTCTCCTATAAATAAATCCTATGCCTTACTCTCCGTAATGATAACAACCCAAATCATTATGACTTTTACATTTCAGCATATTCTTATATTCAGAATTTTGATGGATCAAAGAAAGATATTTTCCATTATGGTTAGTGTAGTGTTAGCAGTTTGAGTCTCATTTAAAATTTTCAAGAATTTTTCATTCATACCTCATTTCTAGAATCCTTCTTTATTCATCAAACTATTGGCTAGGGCTGGGGATGTGGTTTAGTGGAGAGGTGTTTTCCTAGTAAGCAAAGGGTCCTGGGTTTGATTCCTCCAAACCAAAAAATATATTGTATATTTTGGCTTAACCAGAATTGTATATCCCATGCTGTAAGTATAATTCTGGGGTAAATTAGGTTTATACCATGATGCCCTGAGGTTTTTCAATTTATCCAATTTTGCCCCTTTCTGAAGTATAATCTTGGACAGATTAGTTAACCTCTGACCCTCATTTAGTGATTTGTAAAATGGGGATAATGAGATACACATTATGTATTATGCTTAGAATTAAAAGATAAAATACTGCCAGGCACGGCAGCACAAGCCTGTCATCCCAGTGGCTCAGGAGGCTGAGACAGGAGAACAGCAAGTTCAAAGCCAGCCTCAGCAACTTAGCAAGGCCCTAAGCAATTCACCAAGACCTTGTCTCTTAATAAAAAATAAAAAGGGCTAGGGATTGGCTCAGTGGTTAAGTGCCCCTGGGTTCAATCCCTGGTACCAAAAAATAAAATAAAGTACTATGTACGTGGAATGGGATAAGCATTCAATACTTGCTAGATACGGTTATGGAAGCTAACAGTGTAGTTTTTATCACTAGGTAGTAAATATTAGAATCAGTTAGCCAATCAACCTCCATGTTCCCGATGAATGCCATAGGTAAATTACTGAATCAGGAGGGGTAGAGAGAGGAAGATCTTTAAAAAAATTAAAAACTATCTGGGTTGTCTAGAGGGTACTATCTAGGGCTCATACATGAGAAAGAACCTTGGAGATTTCCTGGTGAGTGTTCCAGTGGTGCCAGGTTCCTGCCTGCTGATGAGATCCCATTCTCGCTTCTTGTCTCTGCATGTGTGATGTCACATTGTTAACCTAAAATTTACCATGTGGAGAGTAGTTGCCCCATGGAAATTAGGAAATAGTACCAAACAGGGCTTGAATGGTGTGTGAGTGTGTGTGTGTACATGTGCCCCTTACACCATTATTCCATTGAGTACTTCCAAAGCATAGGACGTGTACTAACTAGCCCTAAGGCCATATCGATGTCAGATGCTACAAAAACTCAGCACGTCATAACACCAGCCACATTGTGAGAGGGTTATTCCCTATGGATTCTTTTCATCTTTATCAAATAGAAGGATTCCATTTAGTATTTCACCCTTCCCTAAAATTTCCAAATTTTTGTGTGTGTCAGAGAGAGAGAGAGAGAGAGAGAGAGAAAGAGAGACCCCTCAGCTTGGCATCCTCAGGAGGCAGCCATGTCTAGCTAGAACTTAGTAACTTTATTTAGATAGTATTTATTTTTACCCTTAATTTCTCTTATTAAGTGAGATAACTGATCTTCCATTTATAGTAGTAATATAAGAAGACTATTAAAGAAAGATGCTACAGATGGCTCATGGGCCGTGGCCAAAACCAAGAAGGTGGTGTTGACGCGGGAAGTTTGGGGAAGCTCAGAGACTTTCTCTCCACCCCCATTTTGCAGATGTGGAAACTGAGACCAGAGGAGGAAAATGACCTGCACGTTTGGTTCCGGAACATTGGGCTTCTAGCTCATCTATGTGTTCCTCTTTTTCACTCTTTACCCAAGAGGAGGAAAATAGGAGAAAACTCTCCTCTGTGTAACAGAACTGGGCTGACCATGACCAATAATTGCCCTTGACAGTGACGATGTAAATTATTTCTACCTTCAAATTCAGTCTGAGACAGCCTGGGGGCTGAGGGAGGGCGTCAGGTGTGACAAGTGACCCCTTCATGCAGAAATGTTACTCTTTGGTAACAACGATGGAGTCTCACCTGCTCAGCACGAAGGCCAAGCAGGAGCCGGGATGTGAGCATACTATGGCCCCCGTCCCCTGAGAGCTTACCATGTATTGGACTTCTTAGTGTTGAGAGACGTTCAAGAGGCAAAGCAAGACCGGGAAAATGCCAGAGGCAGGCAAGGGCTCCCACTTCCAATCAACAACAACAACAACAAAAAGCCTTCATGCTTGATTGAAGTTTTTACAAAATTAATATCTTCCAATTTGCTCTTCTGAGCTTCTTCTAAAATAACATCAGGTCCTAGACATAGACAAAATGGGACAGCCATACAGCACGGCCCTTGAGAGGGCCAACCTGGAGGCCAAGGGACCCCTGTTCAAATGCCAGCTCCATGATGCCATTAGCTGTGGGTCTTTTATGTAGTCACTTAACCTCTCTGATCCTCCGTTTCCTCATCTGTAAATGATGATGATCATCATCGTGCCCACCATTGCCAGGGTTAATCACTTATAAATCACTTAGCCTTCAGCTAGGCAAAGAATAAGCGTGCAAGTGTTGTCTAGTCTTGGCAGCGTTCAGAGGGCGGGTTTGGAGGAGCCCTTGAGACTTGGGGAGGAAAATCCTCTCTGGGAATGAAGGATTGGGACAGAAATGAGGAAAACTGGAAGAAAAACAGGTCTACTTGAATCGGGCATCTGTTCCGAAGCCCTGGGGGGGAAGAGAGATGAGAACATACACTTCCTGGATCTCGTCTCCGCGCACAGTACCCTGAGCAACAGGAGATGAGAACAATCCTCTTGGTTAATGAGGCTGCGGCTCCTAATGGGCGCATGGAACAGAATGCTTTTGCTTAATAGAGATCTTTTCCCTGCCTCTTGCCCAACTCCCTGGCAGCGCCGGCAGCCCCTTTGTTTAATGAAAGGTAGAGACTTTGGGAAGTATGGTGGGATGGGCTGAAGGAGGCATTACTACCCTTATTATTATGCTAATAGTTTAATCACAATCAATATTTATGAACATGCACAGAAACTGTGCAGTCCCTCGGCAGCCCTGCCACCGGGGTTTTATGTCCTCCCTCGTCTAAGGACATTTTGTAGGGAAGCCTGGGATCTCTTCTACAATCCCCTGGCCTCTCCCAAGTTCTGCCGTGGTTCTCAGAGGTCACTTCAGATTATTCATCAGGGTTGCATCATTATTGATGAGGTTTTATTTGTGCTAGGTGGATATTTAAATACCTTTTGGTTTTTGAAGTATTTTGAAGTCTGTCTGATTTGAACCTTTAAATTCTGGTCAATTATCATGTAGAAAAGATAGTAGTGGCCAGGGGCAGTGGCGCACCCCTATAATCCCAGCAGCTCCAGAGGCTAAGGCAAGAGGATCGCAAGTTCAAAGCCAGCCTCAGCAAAAGCAAGGCCCTAAGCAACTCAGTGAGACCCTGTCCCTAAATAAAATACAAAGTAGGGCTGGGGATGGGGCTCAGTGGTCGAGTGCTCCTGAGTTCAATCCCCAGTAGCCGCCCCCCCCCAAAAAAAAAGAATTGAATAAGATAGGGGCTGGGGGCGTAGCTCTGTGGTGAGCATTTGCCTGATGTGTATAAGGCCCTGGGTTTGATCCCCAGCACCACAAAAAAAAAAAAAAAATGGAATTGAATATGACAGTGGATATTAGGCATTCAGTTATTGGTAAAATACATCCATGCTTTTATATGTGACTAGCTATCAGATAGAAAGGATTTAATTCAACATTATTTATAAGAAAACCACAGTTAATTGCTCTTCCCAAGGACACAGCCAGTAATTCAAAGGTCAGGAGTAAGGGTGGAGACTTGACCTATGTTCTCTTTTCAGTCTCTAAAATTGTTTTCCCATTTTAGGCTATTTAGGGATATTGCCTAAAAATTATTTTTTAAAAAAAATAATGTTTCTTTTCTTTCAATTGCGATTCAAATTTCAAAAGCCATGGTTCATTTTTCTGAACTGTGAGGTACTCAGGAGAAATTTGGGGTGTCACAGTTCCCATGTCAACAATTAGAAAGTCCAGCCCTCTTAAAAAAGAAAGAGAGAGAGAGAGAAATGGCCTTATGGTTTGTACATCTATTTAGTGCTCGTGTTTTGTTTTGTTCTTTTAACTTTTTTTTCTTTGTTTTTGGTACCAGGGATTGAACCCAAGGACACTTAACCACTAAGCCACATCCCCAGCCTTTTATTATATATATATATATATTTTTTTTTTAATTCTATTTATTTATTTTTTTAAGAGACAGGATCTTGCTAAGTTGCTTAGGGCCTTGGTAAATGCTGTGGCTGACTTTGCGATCCTCCTGCCTCAGCCTCCCCAGCCACTGGGATTACTGGCGTGCACTCAGCTCCATCTGAACTATTTTCAAGTGTATAATTCGGTGACATTAAGTACATTCTCAATGTCATACAGCCATCACCACTATCCATCCCAGAGCCCTTTTCCTCCTGCAGTACCAAGCTCTGTGCCCATTTATACAGTGTTTGATTCCATGCTTTCAAGGACACAGTCCTCCACGAGTGGCCGACAGCGAGGATATGGCAGTCCCTCTGGTGGCTGAGTTCCACGTCCCCATTATACTGTTTTTGATCCATATTTGTTTCAAGGGTTCTGTTTCTCTCCAGTCCTCAACATTGGAAGGGGCTTCCACTGCAGTTGTCACTTGGCCCCAGGCAGGAGCCACTGAGGTTTGCACAACTGCTCACCCGCACACACAGTCCCAGTACATCCCGCCCACTCGCACATTCTGCTCACCCAAGCAGTCGGTCCCTCCGTTGGCACTTAGAATGTATTCATCTTCCCAAGATGCACTCAGAGCCTCCAGGCTGGGGTGGGGGGTGGGGGTGTCAGGTTTCTCTTTTGCCTACAGAGGATGCATCTCCAGACCAGGAATCCATCCTCAGAGACCTTGAGGAAATCACCCTGGGAAAGGAAGGGTCCTTGCCCACCACCACGCTGTTTCTCCCCTAGAGTCCTGAACATTCCACCATCATATTGTTCTTTTATCAATCACTTATAGGGAAAGTAATATAAGCACTTGGCTACAAGAGGAAATGGTACAGAACACAAAATGTTTTTAAAAGCAACAGTTCAGGCTGGGGTTGTGGCTCAGCGAGAGAGCACCTGCCTAGCACGTGTGGGAGTTGGGTTCGATCCTCAGCACCACATAAAAATTAGAAATAAACGTAGTGTGTCCATCTACAACTAAAAAAATACTTTAAAAAGAAAAAAACAAAAAAGCAACAGTCCTCTGACCTACTTTTTTCTACCCACAATCTTTTCTATCAGAAGGGATCCTCAAGCCCATGTCATAGCTAAACCTTCATGGCAGTAGATACTATTCTTATATAACTTTTTTTTTTGGAGGTGGGTACTGGGGATTGAACCCAGGGGTGCCTAACCACTGAGCTCCACCCCTAGTCCTTTTTTATTGTTTATTTAGAGACAGGGTCTCACTAAGTTGCTTAGGGCTTCATTAAATTGGTGAGTCTGACTTTGAACTCCAGATCCTTCTGTCTCAGCCTCCCAAGCCGCTGAGATTACAGGTGTGCACCGTCTCGCTTGGCATAACTATATCTTGACTGGCCAATTTTAGAGAGTATTTGTCTCCCTGAGGTAGTAGACAGAGTTTTAGCTCCCCTTGCCATTTTTCCCTTCTCCCCTGCCCTCCTTTATTAGTTATAATAAGGTACTGTTGCTCCCTTTGGTATCTTTGTAACTTTTACAATTGTTAATCTCAATTGTGTGTGTGTGTGTGTGTGTGTGTGTGTGTGTGTGTGTGTGTACCAGAAATTGAACCCAGGGCCACTTTACTGCTGAGCCACATCTCCTGCCTTTTTTTTATATTTTATTTTGAGATAGGGCTCACTAAGTTGGGTAAGGCCTCATTAAATTGCTGAGGCTGGCTTTGAACTTGGGATCCTCCTGCCTGTGCCTCTCGAGCTGCTGGGATAACACGCATGCACCACCGAGCCCAGCTTGACTTTTTTTTGTTGTTGTTATTGTTGTTGTTTGGCCCACAAAGTGAGCTTATTAACAACCATATTCTTTTCTTTGCCCTGCTTCCTCCTCCAGTTAATTTCTTGTTACGACATGGAATTCAATGACACACTTCTTCACTCTTACTTATAAATGTGATAACTCTATCAAGGGTTTCTTGAGTCTAGACCATCACTGTCCAATAGAACTTTCAGTCATGATGGAAATATTCTGAGTTGTCTAAAACACAGGACACCAGCCATATGTGGCTCTAAAGAGATGGACACATACCTTTTTTTTTTAATTTACTTATTTTTATGCGGTACTGAGGATCGGACCCAGTGCCTCACATGTGCTAGGCTCTAAAGCGCTTGAAATGGGGCGAGTGCACAAGGGTTGAATTCTTGCTGGGTGTGGTGGTGCATGCTTGTAATTCCAGCAACTTGAGAGATTGAGGCAGGAAGATCTCAAGTTCAAGACCAGCCTCAACAACTTAGGGAGACCTTGTCCCAAAATGAAAAATGAAAAGGGCTGGGATGTAGCTCACTAGTAAAGCACCCCTGGGTTCAATCCTCAGTACATTCTCCCTGGGTTCAATCCTCAGTACATTCTCCCCACCAAAAATAAGTTGAGTTCTTTTCTTTTAATATTTTTTTAGTTGTAGATGGACACAATACTTTTTTAAGAATTTATTTATTTCTATGTGGTGCTGAGGATCGAACCCAGTGCCTCACATGTGCTAGGCAAGTGCTCTACTACGGAGCCACAATCCCAAGCCCCAAAATTCTTAATTGTACTTTTAAAATTCATTTAAATTTAAATAGCTACTTGTAGCCATCAGAGAGCACAAAGTCCACGGAGGCCTTCCATCAGAAAGAATGATAATGACAACCAGCAGAAAGGACAATAATGATAACAAACTCATGTTTCTTGTCGTGCCCCAGGACTGTTCTGAGAAATCAGTTCATAACAACTTTTATAAAGGACTCTATTCCCATTTTACTGAAGCATCGAAAGATTAAGTAACCTGTCTAGGGACTGGTGAAGCTAGAATTTGACCCATGTGTCCAAAGCCAAGGTCTGTGCTCTTAGCCACTTCCCTATATTAATCTGATCTCATCCTGATTAGAAATCAGCACATCCTTTTTCCAGATACAGCCCACCTTCTGATCAATGAGACAGTCTCAGCTTCTCCTGTTATTGACAGCAGTGTTTCCCACGGAGGTTGTGTGCAGGGTGGGTGCCAGCCTGCCCCTTCCATGTCTGTTATAAAAAGCGAGCATAAAACTGGGAGGTGGAGGAGGGGTGTGGACATGTATATGGGCTCCAGGGAAATCAGCCAGGGGCTCACTGCCCAGGCACACAAAGGGTGCTCCTTCCGTCTGTACCCAGAGCCTGCCAGGCCCCACTGTTATGGACCTTTATATGAATCCTCCTCATCAATCCCCGAAACATCCCAAAGAGGGACAGATGTCACTAGACTGTTGCTGGGAATAATCAATGAAGTGGCTCCCCAGAAACACCCAGAACCCATACCCATCTATTTGCATTCCCTTTATGTCTGTACCAAATGTCCCCTACTTTCTTGTCTACTACCTGTGCAAAAAGTCTTTTGGGGGCCAGGGGTAACAGGGATTGAGCTAAGGGCACTCGAGTACTGAGCCCCATCCCCAGCCCTATTTTGTATTTTATTTAGAGACAGGGTCTCCCTGAGTTGCTTAGTGCCTCCCTTTTGCTGAGGCTGGCTTTGAACTCGAGATCCTCCTGCCTCAGCCTCCCAAGCCGCTGGGATGACAGCGTGCGCCACCACCCCCATGAAAATATTTCTCTAATTTTCTTAGAGATGCTAAAAAATTACAGTGATGAAAATTAAAAATCACTATAATAAAAATTACTATATTTTTCCTGGAGTCTTATTTCCAGAACTTCTATTAATGCTAAAATATGAAAGGCCTTTTGCTTTACTACGAGAGCATTGATAACCTTCTCAAGGTGTGGGAAATGTTTCCTCGCCCACATTCTCCCTAGAACCTGCCTAAATGATCCTCTAAGAGTCACAGGCATCTTTTTTTTTTTAATCTGGAAGGAATTTAAGGAGAAAACAATTAACCCACCCTCATTATAATAGATAAGAGGCCAGCATTGTAGTCATCTGGTCAAAATAGGCTTAGAAATTCATGTTTTCTGGTTCTTTCCATGCACACCACTATGGGAGAAGTAAAATCAGAGGATCTAGACACAACCCACAATATTCCAGCAAGAAAGAGAGAAAGTAAGATGGTCAGGCCTCTTGCCCCTGGATGTCTTCCCCTCAGAAGTGTCCTAACCAAGAAACTTCTGAACATACCCAATTGTGTGGTGTTTAAAGGCCAATGACCCCACCCACCAGCAAACATAGCCAATAGTCTTAACCAATGAAATTAACCCCTTTGGAAACAGGGGAGAAAGAGACGGTCAAAATAGCCAAGACTAATTGAACACTTACTATGTGCCAGGCCCTGTGTAAGAGTTGGCGTTCCTTAACTCTTCACAGGCACTAAGTGAATTAATTCAGGTAAAATACTTTGTATGGTGTCCCGAATGTGATTAGCATTTAAGAATTTCTTCTTTTAAATTAATCTATACAACCACCCCATGAGGAGGTGCTATGGTTTCTATTGTCATTAGCTCTACTTTCCAGAGAGGAAGCTGATACCTAGGTCAGTTACCTGACATCCTGCTGGTGTCCTCCTCAGAGTACAGGAACAAGAGACCCTCTAAGTTCTTCTCAGAGAAGCAGCAAAGACAGTTCCCTTTGAACTCATAGTGCCTAGTCACACTTTGCTTAATTGTTTCTTAAGAGTGCAAAAGCTCAGACAATAAAAAAGAAAGTTCTAGAAACCTCTATCCTGGGTACTGAACAGAGTATCACAGTCCAAATTTCCATCCAGTCTACCAGCTTTTATTGAGCCACTACTATACACCTGGTAGTGCAAACACTGAGGAGAGAGATGTTTCTTATTCCTCATCAAATCTATAT